>NC_090399.1:28095684-28348184 GCF_036365525.1 Heterodontus francisci
AGACACACTGAGGGATCGGAGATTGAGGGCAGACACCACTGAGGGATTGGAGATTGAGGACAGACACACTGAGGGATTGGGGATTGCGGGACAGATACACTGAGGGATTGGAGATTAAGGGATAGACATTGAGGGATTGGAGATTGAGGGATAGACACACTGAGGGATTGGAGATTGAGGGATAGACACACTGAGGGATTGGAGATTAAGGGATAGACATTGAGGGATTGGAGATTGAGGGATAGACACACTGAGGGATTGGAGATTAAGGGATAGACATTGAGGGATTGGAGATTGAGGGACAGACACCACTGAGGGATTGGAGATTGAGGGACAGACACACTGAGGGATTGGAGATTGAGGGATAGACACACTGAGGGATTGGAGATTGAGGGATAGACACACTGAGGGATTGGAGATTGAGGGATAGACACACTGAGGGATTGGAGATTGAGGGATAGACACACTGAGGGATCGGAGATTGAGGGACAGACACCACTGAGGGATTGGAGATTGAGGGACAGACACACTGAGGGATTGGAGATTGAGGGATAGACACACTGAGGGATTGGAGATTGAGGGATAGACACACTGAGGGATCGGAGATTGAGGGACAGACACCACTGAGGGATTGGAGATTGAGGGACAGACACACTGAGGGATTGGAGATTGAGGGATAGACACACTGAGGGATTGGAGATTGAGGGATAGACACACTGAGGGATTGGAGATTGAGGGATAGACACACTGAGGGATTGGAGATTGAGGGATAGACACACTGAGGGATTGGAGATTGAGGGATAGACACACTGAGGGATTGGAGATTGAGGGATAGACACACTGAGGGATCGGAGATTGAGGGACAGACACCACTGAGGGATTGGAGATTGAGGGACAGACACACTGAGGGATTGGAGATTGAGGGATAGACACACTGAGGGATTGGAGATTGAGGGATAGACACACTGAGGGATTGGAGATTGAGGGATAGACACACTGAGGGATTGGAGATTGAGGGATAGACACACTGAGGGATTGGAGATTGAGGGATAGACACACTGAGGGATTGGAGATTGAGGGATAGACACACTGAGGGATCGGAGATTGAGGGACAGACACCACTGAGGGATTGGAGATTGAGGGACAGACACACTGAGGGATTGGAGATTGAGGGATAGACACACTGAGGGATTGGAGATTGAGGGATAGACACACTGAGGGATCGGAGATTGAGGGACAGACACCACTGAGGGATTGGAGATTGAGGGACAGACACACTGAGGGATTGGAGATTGAGGGATAGACACACTGAGGGATTGGAGATTGAGGGATAGACACTGAGGGATTGGAGATTGAGGGAGAGAAACACTGAGGGATTGGACGTTGAGGGACAGACAAACTGAGGGATTGGAGTTGCAGGATAGACACTGAGGGATTGGAGATTGAGGGAGAGAAACACTGAGGGATTGGACGTTGAGGGACAGACAAACTGAGGGATTGGAGTTGCAGGATAGACACTGAGGGATTGGAGATTGAGGGACAGACACACTGAGGGATCGGAGATTGAGGGACAGACACACTGAGGGATCGGAGATTGAGGGACATACACCACTGAGGGATCGGAGATTGAGGGACAGACACACTGAGGGATTGGAGACTGAGGGACAGACACACTGAGGGATTGGAGATTGAGGGACAGACACACTGAGGGATCGGAGATTGAGGGACAGACACCACTGAGGGATTGGAGATTGAGGGACAGACACACTGAGGGATCGGAGATTGAGGACAGACACCACTGAGGGATTGGAGATTGAGGACAGACACACTGAGGGATTGGAGATTAAGGGATAGACATTGAGGGATTGGAGATTGAGGGACAGACACACTGAGGGATTGGAGATTGAGGGATAGACACTGAGGGATTGGAGATTGAGGGAGAGAAACACTGAGGGATTGGACGTTGAGGGACAGACAAACTGAGGGATTGGAGTTGCAGGATAGACACTGAGGGATTGGAGATTGAGGGACAGACACACTGAGGGATCGGAGATTGAGGGACAGACACACTGAGGGATCGGAGATTGAGGGACATACACCACTGAGGGATCGGAGATTGAGGGACAGACACACTGAGGGATTGGAGTTGCAGGATAGACACTGAGGGATCGGAGATTGAGGGACATACACCACTGAGGGATCGGAGATTGAGGGACAGACACACTGAGGGATCATAGATTGAGGGACAGACACACTGAGGGATTGGAAATTGAGGGACAGACACACTGAGGGATCATAGATTGAGGGACAGACACACTGACGGATCGGCGATCGAGGGATAGACACACTGAGGGATCATAGATTGAGGGACAGACACACTGAGGGATTAGAGATTGAGGGACAGACACACTGAGGGATAGGAGATTGAGGACAGACACACTGAGGGATCATAGATTGAGGGACAGACACACTGAGGGATTGGAGATTGAGGGACAGACACACTGAGGGATAGGAGATTGAGGACAGACACCACTGAGGGATTGGAGATTGAGGGACAGACACACTGAGGGATTGGAGATTGAGGGACAGACACACTAACGGATCGGAGATTGAGGGATAGACACACTGAGGGATCAGAGATTGAGGGACATACACCACTGAGGGATCGGAGATTGAGGGACAGACACACTGAGGTATCATAGATTGAGGGACAGACGCACTGAGGGATCGGAGATTGAGGGACAGACACACTGAGGGATTGGAGATTGAGGGACAGACACACTGAGGTATCATAGATTGAGGGACAGACACACTGAGGGATTGGAGATTGAGGGACAGACGCACTGAGGGATCGGAGATTGAGGGACAGACACACTGAGGGATTGGAGATTGAGGGACAGACACACTGAGGGATTGGAGATTGAGGGACAGACACACTGAGGGATAGGAGATTGAGGACAGACACCACTGAGGGATTGGAGATTGAGGGACAGACACACTGAGGGATTGGAGATTGAGGGACAGACACACTGAGGGATTGGAGATTGAGGACAGACACCACTGAGGGATTGGAGATTGAGGGACAGACACACTGAGGGATTGGAGATTGAGGACAGACACCACTGAGGGATCATAGATTGAGGGACAGACACACTGAGGGATTGGAGATTGAGGGACAGACACACTGAGGGATAGGAGATTGAGGACAGACACCACTGAGGGATTGGAGATTGAGGGACAGACACACTGAGGGATTGGAGATTGAGGGACAGACATACTGAGGGATTGGAGATTGAGGGACAGACATACTGAGGGATTGGAGATTGAGGGACAGACATACTGAGGGATTGGAGATTGAGGGACAGACACTGAGGGATTGCAGATGATGGGACGGTGAGATGGTGAATGAGTGGTTAAAACTCAAATTGGGGCTAAAATATGGAAAATATGTTTTCCCATCTACATCTCTCCTCAGCGTACAGAAATCAGTGGAAAGTGCTGAACAATATTCTGAAGGAATGGAAGATCACTGTGTTGTGAGCCCAGGACGATGTGATTGAGTGATTATTCTCTTCCTCTCTGGCAGTATTAAATAACAATCCTCTCAACCTTCCTTGCTGCAGTAGCTGTCCCAGAGCACAAGTGAATCTCTCAGCCTCGCTCCATCCAGCTGACTCTGTGGCAGTCAATCAACTCACTGCCTCGGGCTGCCACTTAAAAGCACATCAACACAAGAAAGGCGGATGGCTGCAGCATTGACGCCAATCGGGAGATCACTAATGAAACTACGCACTTGCCTCACCTGCCCTGCATTAGTGTTTCATCTGAAGTCCTTTGATGGCCACAGTATGACTGAATGCTCACTGGGGAGACAGATGAGAAGGGATGGGACGGGACGGGACGGGCCGGGCCGGGCAGAGCAGAGTAAGGGATAAAGCTATTCTCTTTGAAACATGAAACCAGGCGACTCGAAATTGCTGAGAAACCCAACACGTGGGATCACACAGCGCAGAAGGAGGCCATACGGCCCATCGTGGCTGTACCGCTCCAGCGGCTCCCAACAGTACGTTGAGGACCAGCTCCAGGCAAGTCCTAAGAGCATGTCAAGGGACTTAGCACTTGACCAGTGAATGAGGCGATATTCCAGGAGAAGCTGAAAGGAGGCAATGAGAACTAAAATCAATGGGAAAATATTGCCATCAATGGTAATGTGAGCCGCATGGAAGATGGCAGGATCCCCAAAGACACATTGTGCAGCGAGCTCGCCACTGGTATCAGACCCACCGGCCGTCCATGTCTCCGCTTTAAAGACGTCTGCAAACGCGGCATGAAATCCTGTGACATTGATCACAAGTCGTGGGAGTCAGTTGCCAGCATTCGCCAGAGCTGGCGGGCAGCCATAAAGACAGGGCTAAAGTGTGGCGAGTCGAAGAGACTTAGTAGTTGGCAGGAAAAAAGACAGAGGCGCAAGGGAAGAGCCAACTGTGTAAAAGCCCCGACAAACAAATTTCTCTGCAGCACCTGTGGAAGAGCCTGTCACTCTAGAATTGGCCTTTATAGCCACTCCAGGCGCTGCTTCACAAACCACTGACCACCTCCAGGCGCGTATCCATTGTCTCTCGAGATAAGGAGGCCCAAAAGAAAGAGAAAAAGAAAGAATATATTAGATTGGAGAGCTAATTTAAGGTGTTGCTGGCTGCACCATCAGCCACTCTTGTGTCTGTATCCCCTGTTGTCACAATTTATGTGATGTGGGTGTTGCTGGCTAGGCTAGCTTGAGAAGGTGGTGGTGAGCTGCCTTCTTGGACCCCTGCAGTCCATGTGGGGTAGGGACACCCACAGTGCTGTTAGGAAGGGCGTTCCAGAATTTTGACCCAGTGACAGTGAAGGAATGGCAATGTAGTTCCAAATCAGGATGGTGTGTGACTTGGAGGGGAACTTGAAGGTGGTGGTGTGCTCACGCGTCTGCTGGAGCTGTTCTAGTTGGTAGAGGTCACGGGTTTGGAAGGTGCAGCCGAAGGAGTCTTTGTGAGTTGCTGCAGTGCATCTTGTAGATGGTACACACTGCTGCCACTGTGCGTCAGTGGTGGAGGGAGTGAATGTTTGTGGATGGGGTGCCAGTCAAGCGGGCTGCTTTGTCCTGGATGGTGTCGAGCTTCTTGAGTGTTGTTGGAGCTGCACCCATCCAGGCAAGTGGAGAGTATTCCATCACACTCCTGACTTGTGCCTTGTAGATAGTGGGCAGTCTTTGGAGAATTAGGAGGTGAGTTACTCACAGCAGAGTTCTGTAACAATAGAGTTTTTGTAACGTATCCATTCTCGAGATGAGGCCGTCACTGGCAAGACTAGCATTATCCCCAGTTGCCCTGAGAAGGTGGTAGCAGCTGTTTGACACAACCGAGTGCTGTACCTGAACTGCCCACCTCAGAGGGCAGATAAGACTCAACCTCACTGGTGTGGGACTGGAGTCTCATGTAGGCCAGACCAGGTAAAGACGGCGGGTTTCCTTCTCTGAAGGGCATTCATGAGCCAGTTCAGTTTTTGCAGTAATCATGTTCACTTTTACTGATACCAGCTTTTTATTCCAGATTTTTTCTCAAACTGAATTCTAATGATCAAATTGCCATAGGAACATACAAATTAGGAACAGGAGTAGGCCACTCAGCCCTTCGAGCCTGCTCTGCCATTCAATAAGTTCATGGCTGAACTGAGAATTCCAGATTTCCACTAGCTTTTGCGTGAAAGCACGTTTCCCAGTTTCACTCCTGAAAGGCCTCATTCTTGATTCCCCCCCCCTCCCCCACCAGCAGAACCAATTTCTCCGTACCTATCCTATCAAATCCTAATATCTGAAGCAACAGATCACCTCAATCTGTTACACTCACGGGAGTATAGGCTAAGTTTATAACCTATCCTCACAAAGCTCTCTGAGCTGTGTGCCATTAGTGTGAAATTTTCCATGATTTAATCATATTAGGGCCTAATGTTAAGCGATATTTGAGCATTTGATTATTCTCTCTCCTCTAAATAGGAGCGGGAGGAGTCAGCCTGTTGAATTTTTAAACATTTCTCTTTAAATGAAAGCCTGAAGCAGCAACACATTCACATTAAACAAGAGGGATTTTTGTGAAGGAGAAAGGATTACGTGCGTGCAAATGCTTTCATTTTAAATTAATGTTTGAGAGGTCTGGGGTTAACAGATGGTACTGCTACTGTTTAACTAGACACAGGGGAGAGAGATAGAGGAATAAGAGAGACAGATAGACACGGTATAAGGAACAGACGAATGGAGGGACAGCAACAGAAATGAAGTCAGCCACTCTCGCCTCGGAGTCAGAAGTCCTGCTCCTGGGATTTAAGCACAAAATCCAGGCTGACGCATCTCAGGGCAGTACTGGGGGAGAGCGACACTGCCAGAGGTGTTGTCTTTCAGATGAGATGTTAAAACGAGATCGCCTCTACCCTGTCAGGTGGATGTAAAAGGTCCCACAGCCCTTGAACCACGAGCCTTCAGACTCAGAGGCAGGACTGATACCTACTGAGCCACGGGAAACCTGAAGGGCAGCGAGTGATGGTGGCTTCTTGCAATGCAAAGCATCAGCTAGATTAGAGTTTACCATTTTAACAACGATTAGAAATCAAGTTCTTAACCATTGCTAATTAGCTGTATTTATTCACCAAGCCGAATGATTTGCTGTTTAATACAGATAGGCATTTGAAAAGATGGGCATTTTTGCATCTTTTGCAACATTCGGATGGTCCAAGGGCATTCCATCCAATCTATAGATCCAATGAAGTACTTTTGAAGTGTAGACACTGTTGTAATATAAGAAACGCAGCAGCGCATTTGCGCACAGCAAGCTCCCACAAACAGCAATGTGATAATGGCCACATGATCTGTTTTGATGATGTGGAATGCTCCGCCTTTTCCTCAGCTGTACTATAATATATAACACATCATCCCTTTCCAATAACGTTTACCTTTGAGTGATTTCAGATTCCGACACCTAGCTTTTGGATTAAGTGGCTTTTGAAGTTGCTTTTTCTCTGCGGGACAATTTAGCAAACAGCATCACGGAGTGCAGAACACGTTCACTGTCCGACCAGCGAGAGAATACAAAGTCACGAGACAATGTATAGAATACAAAATGAGGGGGAAAAATCCTGCTGAATACAGAGTGAGCCAATAATCTATAATGCACAGAGGAAACAAACAGCAACACAGTACAGGGTAGGTTGAGAATACCAAGCATCCCAATTAACTTGTGGAGTAACAAGCAGTTCACCAACACTTTACAGAATAGAGTTCACCAGTAATCCATGGAATATACAGCTACCAATCTGTAGAATATAAAGGGAACCAATATATGGAACAAAAATTGAGATAATCTATAAAATACAGAGCGAGCCAACAACTAGTACAAAGGAAGATGTTTGTGGTTGTTGGATGTCAATCATCTCAACTCCAGGACATCACTGCAGGAGTTCATCAGGGTAGTGTCCTAGACCCAATCATCTTCAGCCGCTTCTTCAATGACCTTCCTTCAATCATAAGGTCAGAAGTGGGGATGTTCGCTGATGATTGCACAATGTTCAGCACCATTTGCGACTCCTCAGATACTGAAGCAGTCCGTGGAGAAATGCAGCAAGACCTGGACAATATCCAGGCTTGGGCTGATAAGTAGCATGTAACATTCGCACCACACAAGTGCCAGGCAATGACCAGCTCCAACAAGAGAGAATCTAACCATCTCCCCTTGACATTTAATGGCATTACAATTGCTGAATCCCCCAGTATTAACATCCTGGGGGGTTACCATTGACCAGAAACGGAACTGGAGTAGCCATATAAATACCGTGACTACAAGAGCAAGTCAGAGGCTAGGAATTCTGCTGCGAGTAACTCACCTCCTGACTCCCTAAAGCCTGTTCACCATCTACAAGGCACAAGTCAGGAGTGTGATGGAATACTCTCCACTTGCCTGGATGGGTGCAGCTCCAACAACACTCAAGAAGCTCGACACCATCCAGGACAAAGCAGCCCGCTGGATTGGCACCCCATCTACAAACATTCACTCCCTCCACCACCGACGCACAGTGGCAGCAGTGTGTACCATCTACAGGATCCGCTGCTGCAACGCACCAAGGCTCCTTAGACAGCACCTTCCAAACCCCCGACCTCTACCAACTAGAAGGACAAGGGCAGCAGATGCATGGGAACACCACCACCTGCAAGTTCCCCTCCAAACCACACACCATCCTGACTTGGAACTATATCGCCGTTCCTTCACTGTCGCTGGGTCAAAATCCTGGAACTCCCTTCCTAATAGCACTGTGGGTGTACCTACCTCCCATGGACTGCAGCGGTTCAAGAAGGCAGCTCACCACCACCTTCTCAAGGGCAATTAGGGATGGGCAATAAATGCTGGCCTGGTCAGCGATGCCCACATCCCATGAATGAATAAAAGAAAATTATATAGCAGCTTTAATGTAAGAAAACATCCTAGGGTGCTTCACAGGACTTCTATCAGAGCAAAAACTTGGTCAAAGAGGTAGATTTTAAGGAGCATCTTAAAGGAGGAAAGCGAGGTAGAGAGGTTTAGGAATGGAATTCCAGAGCTTAGGGCCTAGACGGTTAAAGCCACCGTTGCCAATGGTGGGGCAACCTGGTGAAGGTCAGGGGGCCAGAACTGAATGAGTGCAGAGATTTTGGATGATTGTAGGCCTGGAGGAGCTTATAGAGAAGAAAAGAAAAGCAATTGCAGGGTCATGGGGAAAAGGGAGGGGATTGGGGCTAGCTGAGTTGCTGAGATTGGGCATGATGAGTTGAATGACCTCCTTCTGTGTTGTAACCATTCTGTGATTCATTCTGTGATTCTAAGGTAGGGAAAGGAGAGGGCCACAGAGGGATTTGAACATGAGGCGTTGCTGGACCGGGAGCCAGTGAAGCTGAACGAGACTTGGTGCATGTTTGAAAATGGGCAGTAGAAGTTTGGATGTGCATAAGGAAGGTGACGGTGGTGTAGTGGTAATGTCATTGAGCTAGAAGTTTGGGCTAATGTCCTGGGGGCACAGGTTCAAATCTCACCACGGCAGCTGGTGGAATTCAATTAATTAAAAAAACTCAATTAGTGGTTAACAATCTGGAATTGAGAGCTAGTCTCAGTAATGGTGCTCTGAAGTCTACATGTGACTCCAGACCCACAGTAATGTGGTTGACTGTTACCTGCTCTCTGAAATGGCCTAGCAAGCCACTCAGTTGTCAAGGGCCATTAGGAGTGGGCATCAAATGCTGACCTTGCCAGTGATGCCCACATCCCATGAAAGAATTTTAAAAAAGCATTTTATGGAAGCTGGTCTGGTGAACATTGAAATCGTTGAGTCTGGAAATAACAACGTATGGGTGAGAATTTCAACAGAAGATAGCTGTCCAACAGTTTACAGAACACAGGGGCAACCCAGTGATCTAACTGACTGTGGAGTTGATTGCAGTCGCTCAATACCATCGTCTGATCTATTTCCTTTCTTGCTGAAATTTCTACAATTCTATGATCTGCCGTGCACATTGTCACTCAGCAGAACTGATTATAACTCTAAGGAAAGATTGACCAGGCTGCAGACTGAGGGATGACCTGATGGAGGTCTTTGAGCTTCCAAAAGGGTTCACTAAGATAGGCATAGAGAAGATGTTTCTACTTGGGGGGGGAGGGGGTGCGAACCAGAACCAGCTGTCATAAATCTAAAATAGTCACGAATAGGGAATTCAGGAGATACCTCTTCAGCCAGACAGTGGTGAGAATGTGGAACTCGCTACCAGATGGAATGGTTGAGGTAAATAGATTGGATGCATTCAAAGGGAATCTAGATAAGCACATGCGGGAGAAAGGAGTATGTTCATGGGGTTAGATGAAGTAGGGAGGGAGGACACTCAAGTGGAGCATAAACATGTAATAGTATAGAACACCCAAACATCCAATGGCCTATAGAATCTTTGAGTTATACCATATTGGACCACAGTATCTCTGTAGATTATTTATGTCAGTGTGAGTTCCCCTCTGGGTTAACTGGTTTGCTATCAATCCCACGTCCTGTTGTCCTTGATCACTGTGCAGTTAACGTATTGATGCTCATTCTAAACATTATTGCTGCTGGGGGCTGGTTTTGTCCTCACCTAACTGGCTGGGTGGGCCAGTTAAAACCATGCAGCTGAAACAAAGAACTTGCTTTAGTGTAAAGCCTTTCATGAAAGCAGAAGGTCCCAAGGCGTTTTACAGCCTATAAACCGCCCGGGCCTCATTTACATACCGCTGGTTCTCTCGCACCCCACTCCAGAAGGAAGTGGATCCCCGGTATGTAAATGAGGCCCTGGCGGTTAAAATCGCCACAGCCTCCTGGCTCCTCTGCCGTGCAGGAAATGGTCTCCCACTGCCAACATTTGAACCCCCCCCCCCCACTCCCCACATCTTGTTCCAGTACCAGATACCCTTTTAAGACAAAGAACAATCTCAGAATGGAACTGCGTTGGATTGCCAATACATCTAAAGGGCAAGTTTCCACTTGGGGACTAATTACTGATCATAATTAAAGTCTTTTGTTAAATGCTGAGCTGCCAAGTTCCTAACAGCTAAACCTTGCTGTGGATTAAATTATTACTGATCTATCTCCTGCAAATCCATAGACCAGCTCTAATTATAGAACGGAGTGGGAACATGTACTGATCAGGAGCCAGTACAGAGTGTCAACAATACATACTGTTCCTCGTCGTCCTCAACCTCTCTGCACTCTTGGATTTGGTTGGCCTCTCCATCTTCCTCCACTAATTCTCTGTGATGCCGTTTTGTGGTTCTGTTCCTTCCTGACCAACATGGCCAATTCATCCCCTCAAATGTCTTCTGCTCCCTTACCTGCTGGGTAAACTCAAGGGTAAACTCTAAGGTCTCATCCTCCACCCTCTCCTAGTTCACATCAGACATGCTGCCTCGGAAAGTATTGTATCAGCCGTGGCTCAGTGGGCAGCACTCTTGCCTTTGAGCCAGAAGGTTATGGGTTTTTGTGAGTCCCAGTCCAGAGACCTGAGCGCAAAATCGAGGCTGGCACTGCGGGGGGAGTGCTGCATTGTCAGAGGAGACATTGAACCAAGGCACCGTCTTCCCTTTCAGGTGGATGTAAAAGATTCCATGGCACTATTTTGAAGAAGAGCAGGGGAGTTCTCCATAGAGTCCTGGCCAATATTTATCCCTCAATCAACATCTCAAAAACAGCTGATCTGGTCATTCTCACTTTGCTGTTTGTGGGAGCTTGCTGTGTGCAAATTGGCTGCTGTGTTTCCTAAATTACAACAGTGACTACACTTCAAAAGTACTTCATTGGCTGTAAAACAAATTGGAATGTCCTGAGGTTGTGAAAGACGATATATAAATACAGATTTTTATTATTGATTTAGCTGCCCTGTGTGTACTGATGACACTGATCATTACCCCTCATTATCACTCTCAAAACCTCCTTCACCCTGAATTCCATTATCCTCTCCAGCTGCTTATTCAGACAGAACCTGCATCACAGCGGCGCAGTGGTTAGCACCGCAGCCTCACAGCTCCAGCGACCCGGGTTCAATTCTGGGTACTGCCTGTGTGGAGTTTGCAAGTTCTCCCTGTGGGTTTCCTCCGCGTGCTCTGGTTTCCTCCCACATGCCAAAGACTTGCAGGTTGATAGGTAAATTGGCCATTATAAATTGCCCCTAGTATAGGTAGGTGGTAGGGAAATATAGGGACAGGTGGGGATGTGGTAGGAATGTGGAATTAATGTAGGATTAGTATAAATGGGTGGTTGATGGTCGGCACAGACTCGGTGGGCCGAAGGGCCTGTTTCAGTGCTGTATCTCTAAACTAAACATACTGAGGAGAAGTTTGACATGGTGCGATAATGTGAACTGGGTGATAGATAAACGACAGCCTATTTTACCTCTCTCTGGATGTTTATTCCCATTGAAATTATTAGAATTCAAACTGCATGCAGCAAGACCTGGACAATATCCAGGCTTGGGCTGATAAGTGGCAAGTAACATTCACACCACACAAGTGCCAGGCAATGACCATCTCCAACAAGAGAGAATCTAACCATCTCCCCTTGACATTCAATGGCATTACCATCGCTGAATCCCCCACCATCAACATCCTAGGGGCTACCATTGACCAGAAACTGAACTGGAGCAGCCATATAAATACTGTGGTTACAAGAGCAGGTCAGAGGCTGGGAATTCTGCAGCGAGTAACTCACCTCCTGACTCCCCAAAGTCTGTTCACCATCTACAAGGCACAAGTCAGGAGTATGATGGAATACTCTCCACTTTCCTGGATGGGTGCAGCTCCAATAACACTCAAGAAGCTCGACACCATCCAGGACAAAGCAGCCCGCTTGATTGGCACCCCATCTACAAACATTCACTCCCTCCACCACTGACGCACAGTGGCAGCAGTGTGTACCATCTACAAGATGCACTGCAGCAATGCACCAAGGCTCCTTAGACAGCACCTTCCAAACCCGCGACCTCTACCACCTAGAAGGACAAGGGCAGCAGATGCATGGGAACGCCACCACCTGCAAGCTCCCTTCCAAGTCTCTCACCATCCTGACTTGGAACTATATCGCTGTTCCTTCACTGTCACTGGATCAAAATCCTAGAACTCCCTGCCTAACAGCACTGTGGGTGTAACTACCCCACACGTACTGCAGCGGTTCAAGAAGGCAGCTCACCACCACCTTCTCGTGGGCAATCGGGAATGGACAATAGGTGCCGTCCTTGTCAGTGATGCTCACATCCTGAGAGTGAATGAATAAAATCTGGAGAGATGTAAAATGGGCTGCCAAGCTCAGCCCATTTATGTAAGTCCGGTTATTATCGGAAAGAGTAGATTATCCAAAAGATCCCCAAAAGCGTTTACAACAATGACGACCATTCTAGCAACAGCAACTAATGTTCACACATCTGGTATCAGTCCAGATCGGCGAATTGTGGGACGCCTGCGGCATAAGGAACTAACACCACATCGCTAACCCAACCGCAGAGGTCCCTGGCTTCAACCTCCCTCGGAAACAGATCTCAACCCAACCTATACAGAGCATGGAAAGTACGGCCACCTGGTCCGCAAGTGGACGACCCGAAGTGCAATTGTGGCCATGAGTCCTAGACCACGGAACACATCACATCGACCTGCCAGCCAGGATCTGTTCTGGGAGGCACCGCAATCCTCCAATTGTCCTCTCTGGCGGTCATCAACTGGATAGCCTAACTGGGCATCCCATTCTTGGCTTTTCCCGTCATATGAAAGTAGGAATGCTACCCAAATGATTCACACCTGTCTAGCACTGCCTGTCTCGTACGTGTCTGACTGTACTCACCCTCTGTGGTCACTTGGGTATCTGAGTGTCGTTGACACGTGTGGAACCCCCCAGCCCTTCCCTCGCCCCCTCCACAAGAAGCGGCATCATCAGGAGAGGAGGAGAAAGGAATCAAACAAAAAAATTCGATGCCTGAAGAATGTGTCACCAGGGGCAACGTGGAAGAGAGTGATGTTTGATAACGCAGCGAGTTCATAAAGGACGCTACATGAATTATAGCCATCTTTTAATGCCACACACACACACACACATACACATATATATATATTTATTAGAAATAGATTGAATTCACAGGGAAGCGAGTGATTCAGATGCTGCAGTCTGAGGCTGCCAGAGCCAGCATTGCAGACCATTCATCTCATCAACTCATTCATGGCTGTCTGGATCAGCTGACTGTGACCGACCAATCGCCAGGGATTGGCCTACCCATGATGGATGGACCCTTCAAGCCTGACGGAGATGAAATATTTAGCAAACATTCCACTATTTCTTCCACCCCCCACCCTCCCCCCACCCCCCCAGTTTATTTTAATATGAGATCAGGAGTGAGGAATGAATTAGGCGCTTTGGGACTTTTGTTAAAACTACGTTAAAGGCGCTATATAAATGCAGTTGTTGCTAGGTAGGCGAGCAGTGCGAAAAGAGGGCGGGGAGTGGTAAGGGGGATGCATGAGTCCATCTCTCAACTCAAGGGTGGAGAGACGTCAGGGCAGGCTGTGAACGAAGGGGGCTTCTCCCTCACCCACCCAGGGCGTGCCCTTGCCTGCATGTGTGCCTCTCAAACCACGGGCCCACACAAAGTAAATGAGTTCACTTGAATACACGGCCGAGCGTGTCACCGAGGCATACAGACTGAGAAGGTCCCGACATTGCATCTGCAGTCTGGGCTGAGACATCTAGTCTCAGCTGCAGTGGCAGTCAGGGTCCGAGAATTGATTCAAGACTCCCTGGGCAGTGGTGCTGGGAAAACTGGTCTGGATTGCTGCTCCAGATTGTGTTCCTGTGACTCCTCCATGCGTGTGGAAGACAGGGTTGGCCCCTCCCTGAATACCATACTGCTCCCCTGTTCTTTCCCCATTGCCCTGCAAGTTTTTCCCCTTCAAGTATTTATCCAATTCCCTTTTGAAATCTTGCTATTGAATCTGGTTACCGACCCTCCTGCCAGCAGAAACAGCTTCTCCTTACTTACTCTGTCAAAACCCTTCATGATTTTGAACACCTCGGCCTACTCTTCCCTCAACCCTCTCTGCTCTCAGCAGAACAATCCCAGCTTCTGCAGCCTCTCCACATAACCGAAGTCCCTCATTCCTGGTCCCGTTCTAGTACATCTCTTCTGCAGCTTCTTCAGGACCTTGACATCCTTCCGGAAGTGTGGTGCCCAGAATTGGACACAATACTCCAGCTGGAGTCCAGCAAGTGATTTATAAAGATTTAGCACAGCTTCCTTGCTTGGTCAACCACTTGGCTAAGGTCCCAGACCGTGGGAGGTAATTTCAACACAATATTTTTTAGTCCGCTATATCCCTGGCAGTCGCTTCTCGGCTTGAAGAAGATGACGAGAAAGGAGACTGGAGCAGCAAGGGCAGAGAGATAGAGACAGGAAACTGAGAGGTATAAAGAGGTAAAAAAAACCAGATGATAAATAGAGACAGTGCAAGGAAGTGTGGAAAGAGAGAAATAAAATGTTCAAAGATAGAGAGTGACAGACACAGGGAGACAGAGAGACAGACATAGGAATAGAGACAGTGACAGAGAGAGAGGGAGAGTGATACACACATACAGACAGAGCCAGAGACTGACACAAGCAGAGAAAGATAGAGAGAGACAAAGGAAGAATGAGAACAACAGAGAGCGAGTGCAACAGAAAGGCAGACAGCCAGAGAGAGAGCAACAGAAAGATAGACAGTAACAGACAGAGACAGAAGCAGACAGAGAGAAACGGAGAGATGGCAATGTATAATAAAAACAGAAAGTGCTGGAAATACTCAGCAGGTCTGGCAGCATCTGCGGAGAGAGAAGCAGAGTTAACATTTCAGGTCAGTGACCTTTCATCAGAACAGAATGTAGCAATGCATAGCTGCTGACTCTGATAGTCCATACCCTGGGGTCCTTCACACTCGATGCAGTGTCTCGGGCAAGTTGATGACTCCTTGGTTTGTGCCGTGTGGACGAGATGGCCCCCCCCCCCAACGACCCAAGTAGCTGCACGAGCTTCCTCAACCCAGCAAAATGATTGACAGAAGCGGTGGTGGAAGGAGAGCAGACAGTGCCCTGCAGTAAACAACCCTGCCAGTGCTGGACAAAATCTACCCCTAGCGGTGTGCCTATGGCATCACCTCATGTGACAAACTGTGTCTACCGCATGTCCATAGAGGACAGCTCAGTGATACTGATGCAGTCTCCATCTGTCTGCTTTCATCATCTCTACCCTGTCTTCCTCGTTTTCCTTCTTTTTCACCTTGTTTACAAGTCCCCACATGGCCTCGTGCCCTCCCTATCTTTGTAACCTCCTCCAGTCCCACTACCCTCCACAATCTCTGCGCTTCTCTAATTCTGGCCTCTTGAGCATCCTCGATTTTAATCGCTCCACCATCGGCGGGCTTGCCTTCAGTTGGCCTGGGCCCCAAGCTCTGGAATTGCCACCCTAAACCTCTCCGCCTCTCCCCTCTGCTTTAAGACACTTCTTAGACTTTGACCAAGCTTTTGGCCCCCTGTCCTCATAGCTACTTATGTAGCTCACTCAGCATCACATTTTGTCTGCTGTTCGCTCCTGTGAAGTGTCTTGGGCTGTTTTACTATGTTCGATAGAGAGAAACTGTTCCCACTCATGAAAGGATCGAGAAAGAGAGGGCACAGAGTTAAAGTATTTGGTGAGAAGAGCAAAAGCGCCATGAGGGATAAAAACTTTTTCAGGCAGCGAGTGGTTAAGGTCTGGAATTTGCTGCCTGGGAGTGTGGTGGAGGCAGGATCAACTGAAGCATTCAAAAGGGAATTAGACAGTCATATGAAAAGGAAGAATGTGCAGGGTTACGGGGAGAAGGCGGGGGAATGGAACTGAGGGAGTTGCACTTTTGGAGAGCCAGTGTGGACATGATGGGCTGAATGGCCTCCTTCTGCACTGTAACAATTCTGTGATTTTAAAGGTGCAATACAAATACAATTTGGTGTTGTTATCATCCCTCACTCGCTATTTCTATTTCTCTCGTCACATCCAACTCTGGAATTTGCAATGTCTTCCCCGCTGGAGAGTGTTAGGTTTGATCGAAGCCTGTCATTGCTGCGGTGCATGCTGCCATTTCCTAAAACTGCCTTACCCTGATTGCATGGCAGCAATTGTTGCCAGGGTAACCACACACACACACACACTGCTGTCCCCATTGTTGGAGCTGCCCCAGGAAGTGAGTTGCTCATTGGATTATAACCCCACACCCACCTCTCTACTCCCACCTAACACTGAGCCTGAATCATTTACAATGCAACCTCACATGGTACTGGTGGAAACATCTGATACTCGAAATGGGATGTCAGTGTGGGTGAGTTCATTGCCCCACAGTGCGTGGGATAAGTAGCCAGTGCTGCTCATACTACAGGGCGTAAACTGTCTGCCATTGTATCTTCACTGAGACTCCCAACCAGCTTCGCGGAGAGACTGTAGTATGGGGTGACATTTTTAAAATTATATTGTAACTCTGTATCTAACCCGTTTTTTTTTTTCTCTTTCTAACCCCGTGCTATACCTGTCTAGTTTAGAGATACAGCACTGAAACAGGCCCTTCGGCCCACCGAGTCTGTGCCGACCATCAACCACCCATTTATACTAATCCTACACTAATCCCATATTCCTACCACATCCCCACCTGTCCCTATATTTCCCGACCACCTACCTATTCTTTTTCTTTTGGGCCTCCTTATCTCGAGAGACAATGGATACGCGCCTGGAGGTGGTACTACCTATACTAGGGGCAATTTATAATGGCCAATTAACCTATCAACCTGCAAGTCTTTGGCATGTGGGAGGAAACCGGAGCACCCGGAGGAAACCCACGCAGACACAGGGAGAACTTGCAAAGTCCACACAGGCAGTACCCAGAATTGAACCCGGGTCGCTGGAGCTGTGAGGCACTGTGCCGGGAGTATTTGATGGGGACAGTGTAGAAGAAGCTTTACTCTCTATCTAACCCATTTTTTTTCTTTTTTAGTGTCAAGGGAGCTTTACTCTGTATTTAACTCATTTTTTTGTTGTTGTTTTTTTTCTTTTTCTTTTTTTTTACCCCAGGCCCCTATTATATTTTTCACGTCGAGGGGGCCTTTATTCCTCAGGCCCCCTTTATATACATATTTACAGTTTTTAAATAACTTTATTAAAACCAGATAAATAAACAAAAAACTCAAATTAAAATGCCATTCTCGGCGTCAACGATGCACTCCAGTCCCTGCGGTGCCCACCGGTCGCGGAAGGCCTCAAGCGTACCGGCGGACATCGCATGCTCCTTCTCCAGGGACACCTGGGCGCGAACGTAACCGCGGAAGAGGGGCAGGCAATCGGGGATGACGGACCCCCCGACGGCCCGCACTTCAGTCCCACGCTCCTGATCTTTGGGCACCCGGTGCGAAGGGGCTTGGGCCGGGAGGAGGATCTCCTCGTCGGTCTGCTCCTGGGCCTGTATTTAACCCATGCTGTCCTGGGAGTGTTTGATGGGGACAGTGTACAGGGAGTTTTACTCTGTGTCCTACCCATTTTTTTTTCATTTTTTTTTGATGGGGGACGGTGTAGAGGGAGCTTTACTCTGTATCTAACCCCTCCCCGCAATCGGGGAGGACGGACCCCCCGACGGCCCGCAGCCTGGACCTGTGAATGGCCACCTTGGCCAAGCCCAGGAGCAGACCGACGAGGAGATCCTCCTCCCGGCCCACGCCCCTCCACCCAGGTGCCCAAAGATCAGGAGCGTGGGACTGAAGTGCAGCCAGAATTTGAGGAGCAGCTCCTTCAGATACTCAAATAGGGGCTGCAACCTCGCACACTCTGTATATACGTGGAACACGGACTCGTCCAGGCCGCAGAAAGTACAGGCGGTCGGGGAGTCCGTGTACCTGCTCAAAAGTCTATTGCACGGGACTGCCCTGTGCAACACCCTCCACCCCAGGTCCCCGATGTAAAGGGGGAAGACTCCCGCGTAGAGAGACCTCCATCGGGGTTTCCCCTCGCCGCCAGATGGCAACGCGGACCGCCAGGGCGTGTCCGGCCGGCTGATGAGGGCGAGGAAGTGGAGAGTGTGCAGGAGCAGCCCGTACAGGAAACCCCTCCGCGCCGATTGGAATGGCATGGAGGGCATTTCCGAGAGGCGGCTCGGGTTGTGCGGGACCGGCTCCCGAGGAGGGTTTCGGGGCCTGGGTCTGATGAGCAGTTCCAGCCGAGCGGGGGTCAGCTCAGCCGGGAGCGTTCCGCATTCCTGAGCCCCCTCGCCACCCGCAGTGAGGGGCGTCCTGGGTGTTTCGGCTACTCCGCCCGCTGGACCGTCCCCGGAGTCAGCCGCCCGGACAGCCGAGGCGCTCACCTCCACCCGCGGGGGAGTGCCCTGACTGGAGGCAACCATGTTCCAGACTCAGAATAGATCCCGGTAAAAGACAGGCAACTCCCTCAGAGAAGCGCGGCTAACGGACTCCACCGGGAGCTGCGTGTCGTCTTGAAGGCAGTGACACTGGCGGAAAAAATACGTCGCCAGCGCACACCATCTAGGAGGACGCTCGATGTACAGGTATCTCTGCAGGGTCCGAAGGTGGAGAGTCGCAGCCTGGGTGCGGACGAACACCAGCAACTGGCCGCCCTCCTCAATCGGGAGACTCAGGACCGCGGCAGAGACCCAGTGTTTCCTCTTGCCCCAGAAGAAATCGACGAGTTTCTTCTGGATCTTGTTGGCAAATACAGGTGGCGGGGCCAAAGTGACCAACCGGTACCACAACATGGAGGCCACCAGTTGGTTTATGACCAGCGGTCGGCCCCTGTAGGAAAGCACTCGGAGCAGTCCTGTCCAGCGCCCCAGCTGAGCGGTGACTTTCCCCTTAACTCCTGCCAGTTTGCCGGCCAGGCTTCCTCAGCGGGGCTCCCAGATAGAGGAGGTGCGTGGTGCTCCACGCAAAAGGCGTCAACTCCTCCGGCAGGGAGTCCACCCGTCACTGACCCACCAGGAGACCGGAACATTTCTCCCAATTGATCCTCGCGGAGGACGCGACAGAAAAGGTCTGCTGGCAGTCACGCATCCTCCGCAAGTCAACGGGATCTGTGACCGTGAGGAGCACGTCGTCGGCGTAAGCCGAGAGGACAACCCGCATGGCCGGCTCGCACAGAGCCAATTCCGTCAACCTCTCCTGCGAAGCAGGCACAGGAACAGCTCCACGCAGATGGTGTACAATTGGCCGGACATGGGGCATCCCTGACGCACTCCTCTCCCAAAGCGAAGGGGCACCGTCAAGGACCCGTTAACCTTGACTGGACACTCTGCGGCGACATATAAAAGTCTGACCCAGGCCATGAAATGCGGCCTGAGTCCGAAAGCGCGCAGAGTCCCGAAAAGGTAATCGTGATCCACCCTGTCGAACGCCTTCTCCTGATCGAGGGAGAGAAAGGCGACCGACTGACCAGTCCTCCGGGAAAGATGGATCAGGTCCCGGACCAGGTGGATGTTGTCCTGGATGGACCGGCCCGGGACTGTGTAGGACTGGTCGGGGTGGATCATGTGGGCCAGCACGGAGCCCAGGCGGGTAGACATAGCCCGGGCAAAGATCTTATAATCCGTGCTGAGGAGGGAGACCGGACGCCAGTTTTTAAGCAGGCGGAGATCGCCCCTCTTCGGCAGGACGATGACCGCCCTGCGCCACGAGAGGGGCATCTCCCCGGTCGCCAGGCTTTCCCCCAGGACCCGTGCGTAATCGTCCCCCAGGACGTCCCAGAACGCCCTGAGGAACTCCACGGTCAACCCATCCAGCCCTGGGGATTTGCCCCTCGAGAGCTGGTGGAGGGCGCCAGTCAGCTCCGCCAACGTGAGCGGAGCCTCCAATCCTTCGGCGCCCTCCGGGCTGACCTGCGGCAGGTCCTCCCACAAAACTCTGCACGCATCCTCGCTGGACGGATCCGGAGAGAACAACGCACTGTAATAAGTCCGGACCAGGAGGCCCATTCCCTCCGGATCCGTGATGGAGGATCCGTCGTCGGCCAGCAGCTCGACGAGCTGCTTACGGACCCCCCGCCATTTTTCCAGCGAGTAGAAGAAGGGTGAGGCGCGGTCCAAATCTTCCAGGATCTGGATCCGCGACCTCATGTACGCGCCTTGGGACCCTATGAGCTGCAGGTCCCTCAGCGCGCCCTTCTTCTCTTTGTACGCCTGCCACAGGGCCGGGTCCACGACGGCATGACCGAGGCGGGACTCCAAGTCGAGCACCTCCCTCTCAAGGCGCCCGATCTCGGCTTCCTGCCTCTTGGTCGACCCCTTCGCGTACTCCTGACAGAAGACACAGATGTGAGTCTTGCCCACATCCCACCATCGCCTCAAGGAGGGGAAGCCCCCCTGCTTCCTTCTCCAGTCGGCCCAGAATCGACAGAACGAGTCCCGAAATCGCACGTCCTCCAGCAGCCGGTTGTTAAAGTGCCAGTACGCGGACCCCGCCCGCGTGCGGAGCGGAGTAAACTCCGCCCACACCAGGCGGTGGTCCGAGCACGGCACCAGCCGCATGGAGGCCGCCGAAACGCGGGAGACGTACGCCTGCGAAATGTAGAGGCGGTCGATTCGCGACCCCCCTCCTCCAGACCTCCACGTGAAGGCGCTGGAGTTGGGATGGAGATTCCGCCAGACGTCCACCAAGTTAAGGGAGCTGATCAGTCCCCTCAACTTCTCCACCGACGCTTGGCCGCGCTGGGGACCGGAGCGATCCCCCACCTCGAGGGTGCAGTTAAAATACCCCCCGAGGATGATGCACTCGCCGCTATCGATGGAGCTCAAGAGAGCGGACACTTCTTCAAAGAAGCGCGCTTGCAACGCGCCGGGCCTGGGCGCGTACACGTTCACAAAGTGGAGCGGCACACTACCCAGGCGAACGGCGAGGTGGAGCAAGCGGCCCGGCACTAGCTCCTTGACCCCCAAGATCTCCGGCTGAAAAGTCGGGGCCAACAAGATAGCCACCCCACTAGAAATAGGGGTGAGGTGACTCATGTAGACCCCACCCTGCCACTCCAGGAGCCAGGTGGCTTCGTCTCCCGGAACGGTGTGGGTTTCCTGCAGAAAGCTCACCGCGTATCTCCCTTCCCTAAGGACTGAGAGATTGTGAAATCTGCGGTGAGCCCCTCTGCTGCCGTTGATGTTGAGGCTGGCTATGGTTATCTTCATGTCAAAGGTAATTAAAACCCGTCACCAACACCTCACTGTGAGGAGGGAGAGGAAGTGCACCTGGACCTCCACTCCCCCAGCAACTCATTGAGGAACGCATTAAATCGGCGCCTCTCAACCAGTTTCACGCCCATGCCCTTCCCCGCTTTCTTGAGGGCGGCACGGACGGACTGGATGATCAGCGCCAGACTTGACCAACGGCCGAGGGCCAGCTGAACTTTATTGCGGCAACCCCTGCAAGCCACGAGGAAATCCCGGAGTTCCGCCGTGAGGATGAGAGGAGACTCGGTGGGAGGCACGAGGGACTCCACTACCTCACTGGCGATGGAATCAAGATCATCCTCCGTGCCCAACACCGAATCCCCATCCTCCTCCGGGTCGTCACCGCCAGCGGCCGACACATCCACCACACACTGTGGGGCGGACGTTCCGGCCGCGCCAGCTGGTCCCACCTCCGTCACGATCCCACCCCAGGATCGATGGTGGAGGAGTCCTCTCTGGGTTCTACTGTAAAACTAATGCCTGTGGGCGCCAGCGGTTCAGGACCCCCCTCCACCTCCGTCCCCAGGCCAATGAGCGCACCAGGGGAGACGGAAGTTCCCGACCCCGGAAATCCATCCGGAGCCGAGACCGGAGGTGGTGAGTGGAGGCCATCTCCCGCTCCACCAGCATCCACAGACCCAGCAGATGGGACAAAACTTTCAATTGTAACCGGGTTGGGTGTCTCCTGGTTGTGAGTGGATTCTGGCTGGGAGGGGCGACCCTCTGAGCCTCGCCCTCCCCTCCACTCAGGGCACCTGACTCAGTGGCAGAATGGGAGGCGTCCCCAGGCTCCCCCACCACAAGCAGGGCTCCACTGGCTTCCCCCGGAGGGGCTGCATGTAGAGGGGCCTCATCATCCCCTCCATCCTGAGGGGTGGGGAGCTCCTGCTCAGGTTTTGCAGCCTTGATGATGGTGGTGATAGCAGGGGGAACCTGGGGACCTGAACCAGGAGACAGCTCCCCTCCAACAGATGGACCCTGCACCTCAGGGCCCCTGGTTACCTCTGTGGAGTGGTGCCTTCTCCTCTTTTTCCCACTAGGGTGCAGATACTCAGAGATCTCCATGTCATCAGAGGCCTCCACCTCCACACCCTCCTTTTTTTTAGTTACCCTGGGCCTGGGCCTGAGCCCAGCCCTGGGACAGGTGGATTCTGTGGGCACCTTGGGCTGAGCTCAGGCTCGGGTTGTGTCACGGTGTCCAGGGGACGCACCTCTCGCTGTATATTTTTGCTCCGCGCCTTCCTTCCACTAACACTGTGAAAACCACAGCCTCCGGAACCGACTGAATGGTGTCTGTACGATGTATAGAGGGAGTGGGAGGATGTGCACAGGCGCCACCCTGGGCTGCCGAGGTGGAACTGGCAGCCGGGAGGTTGCGGCAGTTCTTACGAACGCTCCCCATCCCCTTGCAGACGTGGCACCGCACCCCGTCCGAGGTCCAGAAGACGCGGTCGGCTGTCCCCTGGAATTCCACATTAAATTGGCCCTCCGAGACCTCCTCCCGCGCCAGCTGCATAAATAGCTGGCGGCGGAAGGAGTACACATGCCGGAGGCTGTTTTTCCGAAGACCGAGCGGGACTGGGGTGATCCCCGCTCTCACCTCCCCCAGATGGTGCAGGTGGGGGAGGAGGAGCTCACTAGGAATGAAGGGCAGGACATTGGACAACATTATCCGCTGCGCAGTGGCCCCCAGAGGATCCACCGGCAGGAAGGTCCCCCCCACAGTGAGCCCCTTACTCAGGGCCAGGGACACGGCCCGCTCGGTCTTTAGAAAAAACACAGCCTTCCCGTACATCTTTGAGGCCGCAACGATGGCCGAGGGGCCGACAACCTCGGCCATTGCCTTCACACAGGCCTCAATGGACATGTTGGGCTGGGGATAGCTCTTCACCCCATGGCTGGATGTTCTCAATTTAAAGGGTGACGGGGCCGCATGGGCAGCGACAGAGGCTGCAGCTGCATCGGTAGTAGAGGGCCCCGCCACCGGTGATGAAGGGCTTGCCATGGGTCTAAGAGCTAAACCCACCCCAAATTATAGGCTTATAATTTAAATAACTTGAAGATTCACAAACAAACAAACAACAGGTTAGGGGAGAGGCTGAGGGAATAGAGGAGAGGGAAAGACAGGCTGTAAGGGATGACTTTCTTTTCTGGAGGTGGTGCACACAGCACACATGAAACAGTCTCTGCCAGCACACTTGGTCTTCCGGTCTTCTGGTTGGGGGAGGCGTCTTCACCTGGGTCAGCTGAAGCTGCCCAGGCACTATTTATCCCCTTCCGCCCATTTAGCCAGGCAGCTTCAGTTGACTCAGGCTGGGCAATCGGGGTGGGGAGGGAGCTTCCCTGCAACTTGAGTGCAACTGCACAGCTCCCTGCAGAATTGTATAGCCCCCACCCCTTGTTCTTCTGGCCTCTTCCACCTCCCACAACAGTCCAAATGAAATAAAAGTCTGGTGTTCGACACCCACCTCAAAATACAGCCTTATTCCCAAAGTCTTTCCTCCTCTGTAGCAAAAGTTGTTCAAAGTTTTTGCAGTTTCTCCTCAGCTCTCCCTCTCCAGCAGCACCTCCAGAAACTGACTGCAGCACCGTCAGCTGCACCTCGTTGAGGCACTCAGTATTCCCAATCACAGAGCAGCCAATCCCAGTTTTTTTTTCTTTTTTTTTAGTGTAGAGGGAGATTTACTCTGTATCTAACCCCGTACTGTACCTGCCCTGGGAGTGTTTGATGGGGACAGTGTAGAGGGAGCTTTACTCTGTATCTAACCCCGTTTTTTTTTTCCGTTTTTTTTTCTTTTTGCTTTACTCTGTATCTAACCCCGTGCTGTACCTTTCCTGGGAGTGTTTGATGGCGGACAGTGTAGAGGGAGCTTTACTCTGTATCTAACCCCCGTTTTTTTTTTTTTTTGCGAGGTTGCAGCCCCTCTTTGAGTATCTAAACCCGTGCTGTACCTGCCCTGGGAGTGTTTGATGGGGACAGTGTAGAGGGAGCTTTACTCTGTATCTAACCCTGTTTTTTTCTTTTCCTTTTGTTTTCTTTTCTTTTTTCTTCTTTTTCTTTTTTTTTTACCTGTCCTGGGAGTGTTTGATGGGGACAGTGTAGAGGGAGCTTTACTCTGTATCTAACCCCGTTTTTTTTTTCCGTTTTTTTTTCTTTTTGCTTTACTCTGTATCTAACCCCGTGCTGTACCTGTCCTGGGAGTGTTTGATGGCGGACAGTGTAGAGGGAGCTTTACTCTGTATCTAACCCCCGTTTTTTTTTTTTTTTGCGAGGTTGCAGCCCCTCTTTGAGTATCTAAACCCGTGCTGTACCTGTGCTGGGAGTGTTTGATGGGGACACTGTAGAGGGAGCTTTACTCTGTATCTAACCCCGTGCTGTACCTGTCCTGGGAGTGTTTGATGGGGACAGTGTAGAGGGAGCTTGACTCTGTATCTAACCCCGTGCTGTACCTGCCCTGGGAGTGTTTGATGGGGACAGTGTAGAGGGAGCTTGACTCTGTATCTAACCCCGTGCTGTACCTGCCCTGGGAGTGTTTGATGGGGACAGTGTAGAGGGAGCTTTACTCTGTATCTAACCCCGTGCTGTACCTGCCCTGGGAGTGTTTGATGGGACAGTGTAGAATGAGCTTTACTCTGTATCTAACCCCGTTTTTTTTTTTTACCCCTTTTTTTCCCCCCGTTTTTTTTTTTCCTTTTTTTTCTTTTCTTTTTTCTTCTTTTTCTTTTTACCTGTCCTGGGAGTGTTTGATGAGACAGTGTAGAGGGAGCTTTGCTCTGTATCTAACCCGTGCTGTACCTGTCCTGGGAGTCTTTGATGGGGACAGTGTAGAGGGAGCTTTACTCTGTATCTAACCCCATGCTGTTCCTGTCCTGGGAGTGTTTGATGCCAACACTGGATGCTCCATTCCCCAGCAAGTACACTCACATTGACAGTGAGAGTGTGCAGCCGGTCTGCATTTCTGCTGACTCCAGTCATCCTCAGTCTTTAAATAGAGTCTTTCCTGTGAATGAGCCTTTTGTGCTCATCCTAAATATCTCCAGTGAATTCCAAAAACCCAATGCTTGTTTTTAATATTTAATATATAAACCTGATCTTGCTTGTGCTGAGAGATGTTTCTGAGATGGTATTATAGTTTAATAATTTAATAACTGTGATTCATCTCTCATTGATTGCTGCTAATGGAGTTGTGGCACTTGTCCCAGCCATTCAGAAAGAAAACATTTCTAAATCCTGGAAGAAAACGTCATGAATTACGTGGACAGGGAATTCACCGCGAGTGACTAGATCTCTGCGCCTTCCACTTCCCCTGTCCCTGTCTCCCTCTCTCACTGTCTCGCTTTCTCGACTGATCCATGATTGAACTAATCCATGGAATACAGGCAAGCCACAGAGAAATCATGCAGAGAATAAAGGTAAACAGCAGAGATAACATCCCAAGAGTAGAGGCAACATACCGAGAAATCATTCAGAGAAATAAATACACTTCCAGGGTAAGGGGCTACAGAGAAAGACAGCCCAGAACAAATTGGATCCAAAATTGGCTTAGTGTCAGGAGGAAGAGGGTGACGGTTGAGGGTTGTTTTTGCGATTGGAAGCCTGTGACCAGTGGTGTACCACAGGGATCAGTGCTGGGATCCTTGCTGTTTGTAGTGTACGTTAATGATTTGGACGTGAATATAGGAGGTATGATCAGTAAGATCGCAGATGACACGGAAATTGGTGCTGTAAATAGCGAGGAGGAAAGCCTTAGATTACAAGACGATATAGATGGGCTGGTAAGATGGGCAGAGCAGTGGCAAATAGAATTTAGTCCTGACAAGTGTGAGGTGATGCATTTTGGGAGGACTAACAAGTAATGGGAATATACGATGGATGGTAGGAGCCTAGGAAGTACAGAAGGTCAGAAGGACCTTGGTGTACTTGTCCATAGATCACTGAAGGCAGCAGCACAGGTAGATAAGGTGGTTAGGAAGGCATATGGGATACTTGTCTTTATTAGCCAAGGCATAGAATATAAGAGCAGGGAGGTTATGATGGATCTTGTATAAAGCTCTAGTTAGGCCACAGCTGGAGTACTGTGCACAGTTCTGGTCGCCACACTATAGGAAGGATGTGATTGCACTGGAGAGGGTGCAGAGGAGATTCACCAGGATGTTGCCTGGGCTGAAGCATTTCAACTATGAAGAGAGACTGAAAAGGCTAGGGTTGTTTTCCTTAGAGCAGAGAAGGCTGCGGGGGGACCTGATTGAGGTATACAAAATTCTGAGGGGCATAGATAGGGTAGATAGGAAGAAACCTTTTCCCTTAGCGAGGGGGTCAATAACCAGGGGGCATAGATTTAAGGTAAGGGGGAGAAGGTTTAGAGGGGATTTGAGGAAAGATCTTTTCACTCGGAGGGTGATTGGAATCTGGAATGCACTGCCTGAAGGGGTGGTAGAGGCAGTAAACCTCACAACATTTAAGAAGTATTTAGCTGAGCACGTCAAACGCCATAGCATACAAGGCTATGGGCCAAGTGCTGGAAAATGGGATTAGAATAGATAAGCTTGATGGCCGGCAAGGACACGGTGGGCCGAAGGGCCTGTTTCTGTGCTGTATAACTTTATGACTCTGACTAACAATATACACCCCAGCACAGAGCAATGAACACACTGGTACAGAACAAGATTTACACCAGCGCAGGACAATATATACACCAGACAGAACAATATATATATATATATATATATATGTATATACACCAGTACAGAGAATATATACATCAACACAGAATAATATACACACCAGCGCAGGACAATATACACACCAGCACAGAGCAATGAACACACTGGTACAGAACAAGATTTACACCAGCACAAGACAATATATGCAGCAGCATTTTTTTGATATTCATTGGACCCAGGACACTACCCCAGGAACTCTTGCAGTGATGTCCTGGAGCTCAGATGATTGACCTCCAACAACCACAACCATCTTCCTTTGTGCTAGGTATGAGTCCAACCAGCGGAGAGTTTTCCCCCTGATTCCCATTGACTTCAGTTTTACTCGGGCTCCTTGATGCCATACTCGGTCAAATGCTGCCTTGAGGTCAAGGGCAGTCACTCTCACCTCACCTCTTGAGTTCAGCTCTTTTATCCATGTTTGAACCAAGGCTGTAATGAGGTCAGGAGCTGAGTGGCCCTGGCAGAACCCAAACTGAGCATCACTGAGCAGGTTATTGCTAAGCAAATGCAGCTTGATGGCACTGTTGATGACACCTTCCATCACTTTACTGATGATTGAGAGTAGGCTGATGGGGCAGTAATTGGCCAGGTTGGACTTTTTGTGCACAGGACATACCTGGGCAATGACCTCACACTTCCCTACATTAAACTCCATCTGCCAAGTTTTTGCCCACTCACTCAACCTATCTATAGCCCCTTGCAGATTCCTTATGTCCTTTCTCGTGCCACAGATGTACCAGGCAATGACCATCTCGAACAAGAAAGTATCTAACCATCTCCCCTTGACATTCAATGGCATTACCATTGCTGAAACCTCCACCATCAATATCCTGGGGGTTACCATTATCCAGCAACTTAACTGGACCAGCCATATAAATACTGTGACTGCAACAGCAGGTCAGAGGCTGGGAATTCTGCAGCAAATAACTCACCTCCTGACTCTCCAAAGCCTGTCGACCACCTACAAGGCACACGTCCACTTGTCTGGATGAGTGAGGCTCCAACAACACTCAGGAAGCTCGTCACCATCCAAGACAAAGCAGCCCACTTGATTGGCACCCCATCCACCACCAACGCACAGTGGCAGCACTGTGTACCATCTACAAGATGCACTGCAGCAACCCATCCCACGCATCCTTCAACAGTACCTTCCAAACCGGTGACCTCTACCACCTAGAAGGACAAGGGCAGCAGACTGCTACGACCAGGCGAGAAGGGGTCTAGGGGGTTCCCTCTCAGCCTTTGCCTGGTTTAACCGTAACAGGGTTTAATTTTTAAACACCATGTTTTTAGCTCCCCCTCAGTGAATCCTTATTCACTGCTCCGATTGTAAGGCAAAGAAATCGAACAGGCTTCCTTAGATTTAAACACGAAAGGTAGAAGTTTATTAATCTTAAACTCTAATCCGGTTAACGACTACAAATATGCAACACACATGCAGATAGAGACTGGTAGAAAAATAGAAAAAGGTAGAAGGAATAAAGGGGAAATGTTTGAGGCAATATCTGGTAGTTACAGTCCTTTAAACTCAATGTGGAGTCTTTGGTTGCCAGTAAGTCTTGCAATTCATTGTGGCCCAGTTCATGCTTCAACTTGTTCCGATGTAGCAGTCTTTTCTCTCTTGAGGTTTATGTGTCTTCTGTGGGTCTGGTGGCTTGGGAGAAAGCGAGAGAGAGAGAGAGAGGCTTCCTCGTTCCAGCTTCCAGTTCAAAACTATCTTCTGAATTCAAGCTGTCCTGTGGCTAGTTCAATAAAACCTGGACCAGCCAGTTAGTCATGTGACCAGCTGGTTTAACCAGTCCTAGCTCTGTGGATTGTATCATCTTAGCAGAACCTGGAATGCGCTTCCTTACATCTTCAATGTCTGGTGATGAAAATCCATTTGGGTTAATTGGAGCAGGGAATAGTCCTTTGTCTCCACAAGCAGCGTCTCTTAGTATGCAAATGTCCATCCAGCCCAGTGTCTGGTGATCTTCAAACAAGTCATTTCTTCACTCCAGCAACAGTTTAAAATCAATGTTCATATGACAAAATTAATATGCCTCATTCTTGGCAGGTGGGGGTCTTGCATGACAAGACGCATGGGAACACCACCACCTGCAAGTTCCCCTCCAAGTCACACATTATTCTGACTTGGAACTATATCGCCGTTCCTTCACTGTCACTCAGTCAAAATTCTGGAACTCCCTTTCGAACAGCACTGTGGGTGTACCTACATCACATGGACTGCAGCGGTTCAATAAGGCGGCTCACCACCACCTATTCACGGGCAAGTAGGGATGGGCAACAAATGCTGGTCTTGTCAGTGATGTGCACATCCCATGAATGAATAAAATAAAGACACAACATAGAGACAGATGCACAGAAATATACACAGAAACTGATATACAGACAGACACAACACTGAGACAGACACAGAGACAGGTACAACAGAGACGGATACACAGACACAACACTGAGACATATACACACAGATATAGCACAGAGCCAGATACAATGAGATCTACACACAGAGACAGATAGACAGACACAACACCAAGATAGGTACACACAGACATAACACAGAGACAGATACAATGAGATCTATACATAGAGACAGAGAGACAGACACAACACTGAGACAGATACACACAGACATAATGCAGAGACAGATAAACTGAGATGTATACACAGAGACAGACAGACACAACACCGAGACAGATACACGCAGATATAACACAGAGACAGATACACTGAGACAGATACACTGAGACCTGTACACAGAGACAGATTTACAGAACACAACACTGAGACAGACACACGCAGATATAACACAGAGACAGATACACTGAGGTCTATACACAGAGACAGATAGACAGACAGAACACTGAGACAGATACACACAGACATAACACCGAGACAGATACACAGAGATCTATTCACAGAGACAGATTTACACACACAACACTGAGTCAGATACATGCAGATATAACACAGAGACAGATACAATGAGATCTATACACAGAGATGGATAGACAGACACAACACCGAGACAGATACACACAGACACAACACAGGGAGAGATACACTGAGACAGATACACTGAGATCTATTCACAGAGACAGATAGACAGACACAACACTGAGACAGATACACACAGACACAACACAGGGAGAGATACACTGAGATCTATTCACAGAGACAGATAGACAGGCACAACACTGAGACAGATACACATAGACACAACAGAGAGAGAGATACACTGAGACAGATACACTGAGATCTATTCACAGAGACAGATAGACAGGCACAACACTGTGACAGATACACACAGACATAACACAGAGACAGATACACTGAGATGGATATACTGAGATCTATACACGGAGACAGATAGACAGGCACAACACAGAGACAGATACACACAGACATAACACAGAGACAGATACACTGAGATGGATATACTGAGATCTATACACGGAGACAGATAGACAGACACAACACAGAGACCGATACAATGGGACACATACAGATACACAGAGACGGATTGACAGGCAAACAGAGCACTGATCCAGAGGTGGTATTTGTGACCCCTAGCTGTCCTGGTGGGGATAGAGTAGCTTCAGATCAATATACGTTTTACACCTGCCAGATTTTACTCCACATTGAAGTCAATGGAAGCCAGAATTGTACATGGTGCAAAGTGGGCATTGGAGCAGGCAAGCCGGGTCAGAACTGCCCACTCCCATCCTCGTTCACAGACACTCGTGTGCACTGCTCAGTATACTGATCTCTCACTACATGAGCAGTGACTTTGATAGGACAACGTACAGTGTGTCCTTGTCATGCTTGCGCCGGTGGAGCCTGGGAACAGGTGGGAGACACATTCATTGAGCAGCAGGATAAGTGTCTGCAGAATAAATGGAGATTCACATCCAGTCAGTCAGAGCCACTGATCATCAGGCCGCTCATCACTCATGCAAAGACCTTCAGCTGGCGGAGCGGGACAGCTCACGTCTGGCCGCAGACACCAACATCAGTTTAGGCTGATTAAAGAGACAGCCCAGCGAAGGGACTTGGATGGGGGGAGTGTGGGACATGTCGCAGTCTCACAGATACTGAGAGAGACTCACTGCAAAGGAGAAAGGAGCAAAAATACAGAGATTGGAGAGCGGAGGTGGCAGGGATCAGTGGGGTGCAGAAATGGGATTGGGGGCAACAGGGAAATAGAAAGGTGCCATGGCGGGGATCAGAGAAGAGGCACAGCGCTGAACTGAGAGATAGAGAATGGACACCAAATGGAGAATGGAGCGTCAAGCACAGGCAGGTAGCTGCGAAGAGGGACCGAGTGCGTACAGAGTGGGGAATACAGCGATAGGGAGATACACAGAAGGGACAAGAGGGATGGAGAGAAAATACTGCATATCCAAGATTTGGAAATAGGATACAGTGCGGAACAGAGAGGAGAAAGCAAATAAATGGGGAGTATGCTAGACAGAAGACAGAGTGGAAAGTAGGATGGAGAGGAGACAGAGTGGGGAAGAGGATAGAGAGGAGACAGAGTGGGGAGGAGGGTAGAGAGGAGACAGAGTGGGGAAGAAGATAGAGAGGAGACAGAGTGGGGAATTTTGGGTGGCACAGTGGCGCAGTGGTTAGCACTGCAGCCTCACAGCTCCAGCAACCCGGGTACGATTCTGGGTACTGCCTGTGTGGAGTTTGCAAGTTCTCCCTATGACCGTGTGGGTTTTCGCCGGGTGCTCCGTTTTCCGCCCACAGCCAAAGACTTGCAGGTTGATAGATAAATTGGCCATTATAAATTGCCCCTAGTGTAGGTAGGTGGTAGGGAAGGTGGGGATGTGGTAGGAATATGGGATTAATGTAGGATTAGTATAAATGGGTGGTTGATGGTTGGCACAGACTCGGTGGGCCGAAGGGCCTGTTTCAGTGCTGTATCTCTAAATAAAAAAATAAAAGAATAGAGAGGAGACAGAGTAAGGAACAGAATAGAGAGGAGACAGAGTGGAGAATATAATAGAGAGGAAACAGAGTGGTGAATAGAATAGAGAGGAGATGGAGTGGGGAAGAGGAGAAAGAGTGGGGAAGAGAATAGAGAGGAAACAGAGTGGGGAATGGAATAGAGAGGAGACAGAGTCGGGGAAGAGGAGAAAGAGTGGGGAAGAGAATAGAGAGGAAACAGAGTGGGGAATGGAATAGAGAGGAGACAGAGTCGGGGATAGAATACAGAGGAAACACGAGTAGGGAACAGGAAAGAGAGGAGACAGAAAGGGAATAGAATAGAGAGGAGACACAGTGAGGAATAGAATAGAGAGGAGACAGAGTGGTGAAGCGGATAGAGAGGAAACACGAGTCGGGAACAGGATAGAGAGGAGACAGAGTGGGGAAGAGGATAGAGAGGAGACACAGTGGAGAACAGAATAGAGAGGAGACAGAGTGGGGAATAGAATAGAGAGGAAACAGAGTGGGGAAGAGGATAGAGAGGAGACAGAGTCGGGGATAGAATAGAGAGGAGACAGAGTGGGGAAGAGGAGAGAGAGGAGACAGATTGGGGAATAGAATAGAGAGGAGACAGAGTGGGGAAGAGGATAGAGAGGAGACAGAGTCGGGGATACAATAGAGAGGAGACAGAGTGGGGAAGAGGATAGAGAGGAGACAGAGTGGGAAAGAGGATAGAGAGGAGACAGAGTGGGGAAGAGGATAGAGAGGAAACACGAGTGGGGAACAGGATAGAGAGGAGACAGATTGGGGAAGTGGATAGAGATGAGACAGAGTGGGGATTAGAATAGTGACGAGGCAGAGCGGGGAACAGGATTGTGAGGAGACAGAGTGGGGAAGAGGATAGAGAAGAGACAGAGTGGGAAAGAGGATAGAGAGGAAACACGAGTGGGGAACAGGATAGAGAGGAGACAGATTGGGGAAGTGGAAAGGGATGAGACAGAGTGGGGATTAGAATAGTGAGGAGGCAGAGCGGGGAACAGGATTGTGAGGAGACAGAGTGGGGAAGAGGATAGAGAGGAAACACGGGTAGAGAACAGGAAAGAGAGGAGACAGAGTGGGGAAGAGGATAGAGAGGAAACATGAGCAGGGAACAGGATAGAGAGGAGACAGAGTGGGGAACAGGATAGAGAGGAGACAGAGTGGGGAACAGGATAGAGAGGAGACACGGGTCAGGAACAGGAAAGAGAGGAGACAGAGTGGGGAAGAGGATAGAGAGGAGACAGAGTGGGGAACAGGATAGAGAGGAGACAGAGTGGGGAACAGGATAGAGAGGAGACACGGGTCAGGAACAGGAAAGAGAGGAGACAGAGTGGGGAAGAGGATAGAGAGGAGACAGAGTGGAGAGGAGGATAGAGAGAAGACGGTGTGGTGAATAGAATAGAAAGGAGACAGAGTAGGGAATAGGATGAGGAGAACACACAGTTGGGTGCAGGAGGGGAGCAGAAACAATGAGGAATAGGGAGGTGTGTTTTGTGATAGTTCAGATATAGGAGTGTGTGTTTTGGGATAATTCAGATATAGGAGGGTGTGTTTTGGGATAATTCAGATATAGGAGGGTGTGTTTTGGGATAATTCAGATATGGGAGGGTGTGTTTTGGGATAATTCAGATATGGGAGGGTGTGTTTTGGGATAATTCAGATATGGGAGGGTGTGTTTTTGGATAATTCAGATATGGGAGGGTGTGTTTTTGGATAATTCAGATATGGGAGGGTGTGTTTTTGGATAATTCAGATATGGGAGGGTGTGTTTTGGGATAATTCAGATATGGGAGGGTGTGTTATGTGATAATTCAGATATGGGAGGGTGTGTTTTGGGATAATTCAGATATAGGAGGATGTGTTTTGGGATAATTCAGATATGGGAGGGTGTGTTTTGGGATAATTCAGATATGGGAGGGTGTGTTTTTGGATAATTCAGATATGGGAGGGTGTGTTTTGGGATAATTCAGATATGGGAGGGTGTGTTATGTGATAATTCAGATATGGGAGGGTGTGTTTTGGGATAATTCAGATATAGGAGGATGTGTTTTGGGATAATTCAGATATGGGAGGGTGTGTTTTGGGATAATTCAGATATAGGAGGATGTGTTTTGGGATAATTCAGATATGGGAGGATGTGTTTTGGGATAATTCAGATATGGGAGGGTGTGTTTTGGGATAATTCAGATATGGGAGGGTGTGTTTTGGGATAATTCAGATATGGGAGGGTGTGTTTTTGGATAATTCAGATATGGGAGGGTGTGTTTTGGGATAATTCAGATATGGGAGGGTGTGTTTTGGGATAATTCAGATATGGGAGGGTGTGTTTTGGGATAATTCAGATATGGGAGGGTGTGTTTTGGGATAATTCAGATATGGGAGGGTGTGTTTTGGGATAATTCAGATATGGGAGGGTGTGTTTTGGGATAATTCAGATATGGGAGGGTGTGTTTTGGGATAATTCAGATATCGGAGGGTGTGTTTTGGGATAATTCAGATATGGGAGGGTGTGTTTTGGGATAATTCAGATATGGGAGGGTGTGTTTTGGGATAATTCAGATATGGGAGGGTGTGTTTTTGGATAATTCAGATATGGGAGGGTGCGTTTTGGGATAATTCAGATATGGGAGGGTGTGTTTTTGGATAATTCAGATATGGGAGGGTGTGTTTTGGGATAATTCAGATATGGGAGGGTGTGTTTTGGGATAATTCAGATATGGGAGGGTGTGTTTTGGGATAATTCAGATATGGGAGGGTGTGTTTTGGGATAATTCAGATATGGGAGGGTGTGTTATGTGATAAATCAGATATAGGAGGATGTGTTTTGGGATAATTCAGATATGGGAGGGTGTGTTATGTGATAATTCAGATATGGGAGGGTGTGTTTTGGGATAATTCAGATATAGGAGGATGTGTTTTGGGATAATTCAGATATGGGAGGGAGTGTTATGTGATAATTCAGATATGGGAGGGTGTGTTATGGGATAATTCAGATATGGGAGGGTGTGTTTTGGGATAATTCAGATATGGGAGGGTGTGTTATGTGATAATTCAGATATGGGAGGGTGTGTTTTGGGATAATTCAGATATGGGAGGGTGTGTTGTGTGATAATTCAGATATGGGAGTGTGTGTTTTGGGATAATTCAGATATGGGAGGGTGTGTTGTGTGATAATTCAGATATGGGAGGGTGTGTTTTTGGATAATTCAGATATGGGAGGGTGTGTTGTGTGATAATTCAGATATGGGAGGGTGTGTTTTTGGATAATTCAGATATGGGAGGGTGTGTTGTGTGATAATTCAGATATGGGAGGGTGTGTTTTTGGATAATTCAGATATGGGAGGGTGTGTTGTGTGATAATTCAGATATGGGAGGGTGTGTTTTTGGATAATTCAGATATGGGAGGGTGTGTTTTTGGATAATTCAGATATGGGAGGGTGTGTTTTGGGATAATTCAGATATGGGAGGGTGTGTTTTTGGATAATTCAGATATGGGAGGATGTATTTTTGGATAATTCAGATATGGGAGGGTGTGTTTTGGGATAATTCAGATATGGGAGGGTGTGTTTTTGGATAATTCAGATATGGGAGGGTGTGTTATGTGATAATTCAGATATGGGAGGGTGTGTTTTGGGATAATTCAGATATGGGAGGATGTGTTTTTGGATAATTCAGATATGGGAGGGTGTGTTTCTGGATAATTCAGATATGGGAGGGTGTGTTTTTGGATAATTCAGATATGGGAGGGTGTGTTTTTGGATAATTCAGATATGGGAGGGTGTGTTTTTGGATAATTCAGATATGGGAGGATGTGTTTTTGGATAATTCAGATATGGGAGGGTGTGTTTTTGGATAATTCAGATATGGGAGTGTGTGTTTTTGGATAATTCAGATATGGGAGGATGTGTTTTTGGATAATTCAGATATGGGAGGGTGTGTTGTGTGATAATTCAGATATGGGAGGGTGTGTTTTTGGATAATTCAGATATGGGAGGGTGTGTTTTTGGATAATTCAGATATGGGAGGGTGTGTTGTGTGATAATTCAGATATGGGAGGGTGTATTTTTGGATAATTCAGATATGGGAGGGTGTGTTTTTGGATAATTCAGATATGGGAGGGTGTGTTTTTGGATAATTCAGATATGGGAGGGTGTGTTGTGTGATAATTCAGATATGGGAGGGTGTGTTTTTGGATAATTCAGATATGGGAGGGTGTGTTTTGGGATAATTCAGATATGGGAGGGTGTATTTTTGGATAATTCAGATATGTGAGGGTGTGTTGTGTGATAATTCAGATATGGGAGGATGTGTTTTTGGATAATTCAGATATGGGAGGGTGTGTTTTTGGATAATTCAGATATGGGAGGGTGTGTTTTTGGATAATTCAGATATGGGAGGCTGTGTTTTGGGATAATTCAGATATGGGAGGGTGTGTTTTTGGATAATTCAGATATGGGAGTGTGTGATTTTGGATAATTCAGATATGGGAGGGTGTGTTTTTGGATAATTCAGATATGGGAGGGTGTATTTTTGGATAATTCTGATATGGGAGGGTGTATTTTTGGATAATTCAGATATGGGAGGGTGTGTTTTGGGATAATTCAGATATGGGAGGGTGTGTTTTGGGATAATTCAGATATGGGAGGGTGTATTTTTGGATAATTCAGATATGGGAGGGTGTGTTTTGGGATAATTCAGATATGGGAGGGTGTATTTTTGGATAATTCAGATATGGGAGGGTGTGTTTTTGGATAATTCAGATATGGGAGGGTGTGTTTTTGGATAATTCAGATATGGGAGGGTGTATTTTTGGATAATTCAGATATGGGAGGTTGTGTTTTTGGATAATTCAGATATGGGAGGGTGTGTTTTGGGATAATTCAGATATGGGAGGGTGTATTTTTGGATAATTCAGATATGGGAGGGTGTGTTTTGGGATAATTCAGATATGGGAGGGTGTATTTTTGGATAATTCAGATATGGGAGGGTGTGTTTTTGGATAATTCAGATATGGGAGGGTGTATTTTTGGATAATTCAGATATGGGAGGGTGTGTTTTTGGATAATTCAGATATGGGAGGTTGTGTTTTTGGATAATTCAGATATGGGAGGGTGTGTTTTGGGATAATTCAGATATGGGAGGGTGTATTTTTGGATAATTCAGATATGGGAGGGTGTGTTTTTGGATAATTCAGATATGGGAGGGTGTATTTTTGGATAATTCAGATATGGGAGGGTGTGTTTTTGGATAATTCAGATATGGGAGGGTGTGTTTTTGGATAATTCAGATATGGGAGGGTGTGTTTTTGGATAATTCAGATATGGGAGGGTGTATTTTTGGATAATTCAGATATGGGAGGGTGTGTTTTTGGATAATTCAGATATGGGAGGGTGTATTTTTGGATAATTCAGATATGGGTGGATGTGTTTTTGGATAATTCAGATATGGGAGGGTGTGTTTTTGGATAATTCAGATATGGGAGGGTGTGTTTTTGGATAATTCAGATATGGGAGGATGTGTTTTGGGATAATTCAGATATGGGAGGGTGTATTTTTGGATAATTCAGATATGGGAGGGTGTATTTTTGGATAATTCAGAAATGGGAGGGTGTGTTTTTGGATAATTCAGATATGGGAGGGTGTGTTTTTGGATAATTCAGATATGGGAGGATGTGTTTTTGGATAATTCAGATATGGGAGGGTGTATTTTTGGATAATTCAGATATGGGAGGGTGTGTTTTGGGATAATTCAGATATGGGAGGGTGTGTTTTGGGATAATTCAGATATGGGAGGGTGTATTTTTGGATAATTCAGATATGGGAGGGTGTGTTTTGGGATAATTCAGAAATGGGAGGGTGTATTTTTGGATAATTCAGATATGGGAGGGTGTGTTTTTGGATAATTCAGATATGGGAGGGTGTGTTTTTGGATAATTCAGATATGGGAGGGTGTATTTTTGGATAATTCAGATATGGGAGGGTGTGTTTTGGGATAATTCAGATATGGGAGGGTGTATTTTTGGATAATTCAGATATGGGAGGGTGTGTTTTGGGATAATTCAGATATGGGAGGGTGTATTTTTGGATAATTCAGATATGGGAGGGTGTGTTTTTGGATAATTCAGATATGGGAGGGTGTGTTTTTGGATAATTCAGATATGGGAGGGTGTGTTTTTGGATAATTCAGATATGGGAGGGTGTGTTTTTGGATAATTCAGATATGGGAGTGTGTGTTTTTGGATAATTCAGATATGGGAGGGTGTGTTTTTGGATAATTCAGATATGGGAGGGTGTGTTTTTGGATAATTCAGATATGGGAGGATGTGTTTTTGGATAATTCAGATATGGGAGGGTGTGTTTTTGGATAATTCAGATATGGGAGGGTGTGTTTTTGGATAATTCAGATACGGGAGTGTGTGTTTTTGGATAATTCAGATATGGGAGGGTGTGTTTTGGGATAATTCAGATATGGGAGGGTGTGTTTTTGGATAATTCAGATATGGGAGGGTGTGTTTTTGGATAATTCAGATATGGGAGGGTGTGTTTTTGGATAATTCAGATACGGGAGTGTGTGTTTTGGGATAATTCAGATATGGGAGGGTGTATTTTTGGATAATTCAGATATGGGAGGGTGTGTTTTGGGATAATTCAGATATGGGAGGGTGTATTTTTGGATAATTCAGATATGGGAGGGTGTGTTTTTGGATAATTCAGATATGGGAGGGTGTGTTGTGTGATAATTCAGATATGGGAGGGTGTGTTTTTGGATAATTCAGATATGGGAGGGTGTGTTTTTGGATAATTCAGATATGGGAGTGTGTGTTTTTGGATAATTCAGATATGGGAGGGTGTGTTTTTGGATAATTCAGATATGGGAGGGTGTATTTTTGAATAATTCAGATATGGGAGGGTGTGTTTTTGGATAATTCAGATATGGGAGGGTGTGTTTTTGAATAATTCAGATATGGGAGGGTGTGTTTTTGGATAATTCAGATATGGGAGTGTGTGTTTTTGGATAATTCAGATATAGGAGGGTGTGTTGTGTGATAATTCAGATATGGGAGGGTGTGTTTTGGGATAATTCAGATATGGGAGGGTGTGTTTTTGGATAATTCAGATATAGGAGGGTGTGTTGTGTGATAATTCAGATATGGGAGGGTGTGTTTTTGGATAATTCAGATATGGGAGGGTGTGTTGTGTGATAATTCAGATATGGGAGGGTGTGTTTTTGGATAATTCAGATATGGGAGGGTGTGTTTTTGGATAATTCAGATATGGGAGGGTGTGTTTTTGAATAATTCAGATATGGGAGGGTGTGTTTTTGGATAATTCAGATATGGGAGGGTGTGTTTTTGGATAATTCAGATATGGGAGGGTGTGTTTTGGGATAATTCAGATATGGGAGGGTGTGTTTTGGGATAATTCAGATATGGGAGGGTGTGTTTTTGGATAATTCAGATATGGGAGGGTGTGTTTTTGGATAATTCAGATATGGGAGGGTGTGTTTTTGAATAATTCAGATATGGGAGGGTGTGTTTTTGGATAATTCAGATATGGGAGGGTGTGTTTTGGGATAATTCAGATATGGGAGGGTGTGTTTTGGGATAATTCAGATATGGGAGGGTGTGTTTTTGGATAATTCAGATATGGGAGGGTGTGTTTTTGAACAATTCAGATATGGGAGGGTGTGTTTTTGAATAATTCAGATATGGGAGGGTGTGTTTTTGGATAATTCAGATATGGGAGGGTGTGTTTTTGAATAATTCAGATATGGGAGGGTGTGTTTTTGGATAATTCAGATATGGGAGGGTGTGTTTTTGGATAATTCAGATATGGGAGGATGTGTTTTTGGATAATTCAGATATGGGAGGGTGTGTTTTTGGATAATTCAGATATGGGAGGATGTGTTTTTGGATAATTCAGATATGGGAGGGTGTATTTTTGGATAATTCAGATATGGGAGGGTGTGTTTTTGGATAATTCAGATATGGGAGGGTGTGTTTTTGGATAATTCAGATATGGGAGGATGTGTTTTTGGATAATTCAGATATGGGAGGGTGTGTTGTGTGATAATTCAGATATGGGAGGGTGTGTTTTCGGATAATTCAGATATGGGAGTGTGTGTTTTTGGATAATTCAGATATGGGAGGGTGTGTTTTTGGATAATTCAGATATGGGAGGGTGTGTTGTGTGATAATTCAGATATGGGAGGGTGTGTTTTGGGATAATTCAGATATGGGAGGGTGTGTTTTTGGATAATTCAGATATGGGAGGGTGTGTTTTTGGATAATTCAGATATGGGAGGGTGTGTTGTGTGATAATTCAGATATGGGAGGGTGTGTTTTGGGATAATTCAGATATGGGAGGGTGTGTTTTGGGATAATTCAGATATGGGAGGGTGTGTTTTTGGATAATTCAGATATGGGAGGGTGTGTTGTGTGATAATTCAGATATGGGAGGGTGTGTTTTGGGATAATTCAGATATGGGAGGGTGTGTTTTGGGATAATTCAGATATGGGAGGGTGTGTTTTTGGATAATTCAGATATGGGAGGGTGTGTTTTTGAATAATTCAGATATGGGAGGGTGTGTTTTTGGATAATTCAGATATGGGAGGGTGTGTTTTTGGATAATTCAGATATGGGAGGGTGTGTTTTGGGATAAATCAGATATGGGAGGGTGTGTTTTTGGATAATTCAGATATGGGAGGGTGTGTTTTTGGATAATTCAGATATGGGAGGGTGTGTTGTGTGATAATTCAGATATGGGAGGCTGTGTTTTGGGATAATTCAGATATGGGAGGGTGTGTTTTTGGATAATTCAGATATGGGAGGGTGTGTTTTTGAATAATTCAGATATGGGAGGGTGTGTTTTTGGATAATTCAGATATGGGAGGGTGTGTTGTGTGATAATTCAGATATGGGAGGGTGTGTTTTTGGATAATTCAGATATGGGAGGGTGTGTTTTTGCATAATTCAGATATGGGAGGGTGTGTTTTTGGATAATTCAGATATGGGAGGGTGTGTTTTTGGATAATTCAGATATGGGAGTGTGTGTTTTTGGATAATTCAGATATGGGAGGGTGTGTTTTTGGATAATTCAGATATGGGAGGGTGTGTTTTGGGATAATTCAGATATGGGAGGGTGTGTTTTGGGATAATTCAGATATGGGAGGGTGTGTTTTTGGATAATTCAGATATGGGAGGGTGTGTTTTTGGATAATTCAGATATAGGAGGATGTGTTTTTGGATAATTCAGATATGGGAGTGTGTGTTTTTGGATAATTCAGATATGGGAGGGTGTGTTGTGTGATAATTCAGATATGGGAGGGTGTGTTGTGTGATAATTCAGATATGGGAGTGTGTGTTTTGGGACAATTCAGATATGGGAGGGTGTGTTTTGGGATAATTCAGATATAGGAGGATGTGTTTTGGGATAATTCAGATATGGGAGTGTGTGTTTTTGGATAATTCAGATATGGGAGGGTGTGTTGTGTGATAATTCAGATATGGGAGGGTGTGTTGTGTGATAATTCAGATATGGGAGTGTGTGTTTTGGGATAATTCAGATATGGGAGTGTGTGTTTTGGGATAATTCAGATATAGGAGGATGTGTTTTGGGATAATTCAGATATCGGAGGGTGTGTGTTTGGATAATTCAGATATGGGAGGGTGTGTTGTGTGATAATTCAGATAGAGGAGGGAATGCTGTTATAATACAGGCATAGAAGGGAGTACCGTGTATATGAAGGAGTCCTGTGTGATAATACAGGTATAGATTCATAGAGTTATGTAGCACAGAAACAGGCCCTTCAGCCCATTGTGTCTGTGCCAGCCATCAAGCACCTAACTGTTCTAATCCAATTTTCCACCACCATGCTGGTAGCCTTGTATGCTATGGTGTTTCAAGTGCTTATCTAAATATTTCTTAAATGTTGTGAGTGTTTCTGCCTCTAACACCACTTCAGGCAGTGTGTTCCAGATTCCAACCACCCTCTGGGTGTAAAAACTTTTCCTCAAATCCCCTCTAAATCTCCTGCCCCTTACCTTAAATCTATGCCCCTTGGTATTTGACCCCTCTGCTAAGAGAAAAAGTTTCTTCCTATCTAACCTATCAATGCCCTTCATATATTTTGTATACCTCAGTCAGGTACCCTCCCCCCCCCTCAGCCTTTTCTGCTCTAACGAAAACATTCCTAGCCTATCCAGTCTCTCTTCATAGCTGAAGTGCTCCAGCCCAGGCAACATCCTGGTGAATCTCCTCTGCACCCTCTCCAGTGCAATCACATCCTTCCTATAGTGTGGTGCCCAGAACTGTACACAGTACTGCGGCTGTGGTGTAACTAGCATTTTATACAGCTCCATCATCGCCTCCCTGCTCTTATATTCTATGCCTTGGCTAATAAAGGCAAGTATCCCATATGCCTTCCTCACCACCTTATCTACCTGTGCTGCTGCCTTCAGTGATCTATGGACAAGTACACAGGTCCTTCTGACCCTCTGTACTTCCTCGGGTCCTATCATCCATTGTATATTCCCTTGCTTTGTTCGTCCTCCCAAAATTCCATTTGCCGCTGCTCCGCCCATCTTACCAGCCCATCTATATCGTCCTGTAATCTAAGAATTTCCTCCTCACTATTTACGACACCACCAATTTTCGTGTCACCTGCGAACTTACTGATCATACCTCCTATATTCACATTCAAATCAATAATGTACACTACAAACAGCAAGGGTCCCAGCACCGATCCCTGTGGTCCACTACTGGTCACAGGCTTCCACTCACAAAAACAACCATCGAGCATTACCCTCTACCTCCTGCCACTAACCAATTTTGGATCCAATATAGAAGAGAGTACTGTGCATACGAGGGAGTGCTGAGTGATAATTCAGACATAGGAGGGGCTGGTATGTAATAACTTTCCAGTCCCATCATTTTTCCTCCAAAAAGTGTAACGTGTTCATGGTATCATTGAATGAAAGTTCCAAGATTTCCTTGTCATTCCCCACTCTTCTGTTTTTTTTGGAGATTTTAGCTCAGGTGACATAAAAGGGTTAGTGCCTACTCTGGAGTAGAATCAAGAGGAATTTGGTTGTTTTAAGTCTGGGTTGCTGACGGTAGCTTCTGTCTTCTTGATAGATCTCCGTGTGTGTGTCTCTGAACTGGCTTATAAATAATTTGTTCCCTGATGAGGCAATATAAATCTGATTGTCATTGTGGTTCACAGTGAAATTCTCCAACACTCTCGTAATCTACTGTTATCACTGGCACTCAGTAGGGAGCTAACTGGCAAACCAAGATCACTGTCCCCTTCAGATTCAATGGTAACTTTCAAAAGGGAATTTGTCAAACACTTTTAAAGGAACCGTTTGTAGGTCTTTGGGGAACGAGAAGTGGCTTTGGGACTGAATGGATAACACTTTTAAAACGTCCACACAGGCATGACCTTCTGTGCTGTTAGATCGTATGATATTCCCATCACCTGCCCATTGTGTGCAAGGTGCAGTGAGTGATTGGAGTCTTGGTAAATTCCAGCATCACTCTTTCCATTGTGACATCCATGGGGAATACCATCACTTCTACATCCATAGAGCTGCAAAAAGGTTTAAGGGTTCAAGGGTAAAGGTCAGGCTCTGTTTGGAGTCCTTGTTGTTCAATCCTTCGAGTGAAGATGACCATGTCCATCATCTGGGATGTTTGGCAGGGTTCTGGTGGGTATGTAGGTGACTGCTAAGGCCCAGCGGTGCGGGAAAATGGTGCTGAGGTAGGCAATCAGCCACGATCTAGTCGAATGGTGCAGCAGGCTCGAGGGGCCGAATGGCCTAGTCCTGCTCCTATTTCCTATGATTTGCATCGGGAAGGTTCTGATGCAAATAGGGCAGGGTACTGCAGACGATTGAGATTTGGACGAGCTACTGCTCGGGATTTCCTCTCCTTGTGTTTTCTCTCTGCCTCTGATATGTGCTTGCTTTCGAAGGAGGCCGCACCCTTTTTTGTTTGGTTGCGCCTGGTGCAGCGATCCTGGGCGAACTTCTTCCAGGACTAGGGGTCGATATCAAAACTCCCATGCGAAGGCTTCAGCGTGTCCTTGTAACGCTTCCATTGACCACCATGAGAGCACACCCCAGACTCGAGCTCTCCATAGAAGATTTGCTTTGGTAAGTGAGTGTCAGGCATTCTGGCTACCTGACCAGCCCAACTCAGCTGTGACTGTCTCAATATGGTGTGGATGCTTGCCGTGCCAGTTCGGGTGAGCACCTCAGTGTCTGCTATTTTGTCCTGGTATCTGATCTTTAGAAGCTTCCAAAGGCAGCTCAAGTGAAAGTGATACACATTCCAAGTCTCACATGTGTAGGGCAGAGCGGGCAGGACTATCACTCTGTAGGCTTTGAGTTTGGTAGGCAGACTTCTTCCTCTTCATTCCTAGACTGATGTTAGAAGTTTGCCAAAGTCTACACTTGCTTTGAAATTCTTGCATGTGGCTTATCATCGATACAGACAGCTCGAGAGAAAGAGAGCGTGCGCTGCCGAGATAAGCGACTTTATCCGCTGCTGACAGGTTCTGATCATGGACTGGGCTCGAGATGGGGCTTTCCTGGTTTTCTTTGTGCTGGTCGTAAGGCCAAAGTTGTAGTATGCATTGGAGAACAAGTCCATGCTACATTGCATGTCCAGCTCTGAACCAGCAACTAGTGCACAGTCATTGACAAACAGAAAAGTATGTTTTCTGCAGTCCTTACTGGATCTTTGAAGGTTGATGATTTAGAGGTGGGCGACAGTCTGGCTTAGGGTTACCAGCTATGGTTGGACATACTCCTGGAGTTTGCATTGCATGACCTCGCCCGGTAGAGCAACCAATATTGTTTAAACCTCTTAAATTAAAGTGTTCAAAGAAAGTAAAAAAGCTCATTGTTCTGTTCAATGCCCCCTAGGATTTTACTCATGGGTTTCACACCCTCATCAGCAAGTGTGCTGAAGATTAAACTTCAATTTCTGGAGACTCCAGAGCCAGTCCTGGAGGAGTGGCCACCTCCAGTCTGCTTTAAGAGGTTTCACATGAACCGTCCATCTTTGAGGCATCTGCTGAGAAACCGGGCCCTGCAAATCTGCCGGGAGTCTCCTAGAGCGTTGGCAGGACTTCAGCAAGAGGCTGCCGGAACTCCTGAGGAAATGACGTAAACACCCGTGTTTCTCCATTTGCCCTCAGGCCCTGGGACGACCGGGAATCTCTCAGGTGGAATTCCAGGGTCTCTGTTTATATGGCAGGAAAACTCGATTCTGAGACTATGGAGGTCTTGTTATCCTAACCTGCCAGCTGGGATTCCCATGGGATTAGGTGGAAGCTGAGCATACCCCTGCCCAATATTCCTTAGCGCTGACTTCAGAACCAGGCAGGGGGGTAAAACCAGCAATGCACCTGATCCTGTCAGTTTCCCAAAGTGTGGGTTGGGATAAAAGTGACCCCCCAATAGTCCAGAATTGATGGTTAGTGATAGTCTTGGGCAAACACTTCATGTGTTCATTTGATGTTCCTATGTCTGTTATTTTAATGCAGATTAAATCTCCACTCGTAATTTCCAGGCTAATTCAAAGGAGTGATGGCTGGAAAGCCTTCCATATGTTATATTTATCTGACTGCCGAAGTGCCTGTGGGATAAATGTGACACATCATTGAGATCAATGAGCTCCAATGGATTCTCCGTGATATATGGACTAGAGATAAGACAATACTTTCATTTCTTTTATCATATAAACGGAGAAAAAAAAACACACGGTTGTCAGCTGTGGCTCAGTGGGTAGCCCTGTTGCCTCTAAGGAAGAAGATTGCAAGCTCATACCCCACTTGAGGCTTGAGTGCATAATTCAGGCTGCTGCACCCAGTGCAGTGCTGAGGGAGTGCTGCACAGTAGGAGGTGCTGTCTTTTAGCTGGGATATTAAACCGAGGCTCCCCGAAGATCCCATGGCCATTATTTCGAAGAAGAGCAGTGGCGTTCTCCCAGGTGTCCTGGCCAAGATTTATCCCTTAACCAACATTTAAGTACAGATGATTTGGTCATTATCACTTCAAAAAGCGCATTATTGGCTGTAAACGACTTTGGGAGGTCCTGAGGTTATTAAAGGCACCACATAAATGCAATTTATTTCTTCCTATTTAAATGTCAATAATATACAAGAGTGCTGTAGCGGAGGAACTCAGCGCCAATATACAAGAAGGCCTCACACAGGGCACGCCGACACACAAATTACACACTGGCACAAGTGCCCAGCTGGCAGGCAGCCACGTCCAGCAGCGACGGAATGAGCATCATATAAAACACGGCTTTAGGTGATATTTGAAATAAAAATGGAGGTGTATTAAATCTGAGTGTGCGGCCACGGTGCGTCGATAGATCAAAGAGCTAATAAGGCCACTCAGCCCAGCAGGAGCCAGTCTTAATCTTGCTCCTGAATAATTCAACATTGTTATATTTGCTGACCTTGGCAGTCCCAGAGCTCATCAGTGTGTAAATGGGGAATATTCTGTGCTGTCGCCTACAGCATGCTGTGACTGCAGAAGTAAAGCAATATATATTGATATTAAAAAAATGAGCTAAGGTACACTTGCCACTGTATTAAAAACACAGCACCTATTCATCGCACAGCTTACAATTTCTCGGTAATTCACTATACCTGTGTGAGTATGAACATGTTGCATGTTTGTATCTATATGCGCTTCGAAGTCATCTCTCACCCTTTCTCTACCTATCTAGCATCTATCTATCTCATAGAACATAGAACAGTACAGCAGAGTACAGGCCCTTCGGCCCACGATGTTGTGCCGACCCTTTAACCTACTCTAAGATCAAATTACCTACATACCCTTCATTCTACTATCATCCATGTACCTATCCAGGAGTCGCTTAAATGTCCCTAATGTATCTGCTTCTACTACCACCACTGGCAGCGCATTCCACGCACCCACCACTCTCTGTGTAAAGAACCTACCTCTGACATCTCCCCGAAACCTTCCTCCAATCACCTTAAAATTATGCCCCCTGGTGATAGCCCTTTTCACCCTGGGAAAAAGTCTCTGGCTATCCACTCTATCTATGCCTCTCATCATCTTGTACACCTCTATCAAGTCACCTCTCATCCTTCCTCGCTCCAATGAGAAAAGCCCTAGCTCCCTCAACCTTTCTTCATAAGACATGCCCTCCAGTCCAGGCAGCATCCTGGTAAATTTCCTCTGCACCCTCTCTAAAGCTTCCACATCCTTCCTATAAAGAGGTGACCAGAACTGAACACAATATTCCAAGTGTGGTCGAACCAGGGCTTTATAGAGCTGCAGCATAACCTCGCGGCTCTTAAACTCAATCCCCCTGTTAATGAAAGCCAACACCCCATACGCCTTCTTAACAACCCTATCAACTTGGGGGGCAACTTTGAAGGATCTATGGACGTGGACCCCAAGATCCCTCACTTCCTCCACACTGCCAAGAATCTCTTTAGCAATATCTATCTACCTCCCTTTTCTCCTTTAAGACACTCCTGAAAGCTTTGACCAAGCTTTTGGTCATCTGACCTAATATCTCCTTATGTGGCTTGGAGTCATATTTGTTTTATAATGCTCCTGTGAAGCACCTTGGGACGTTTTATTATGTTAAAGGTGCTATATACATATAATCTGTTGTTGTTGTTTATCAATATCTATCTATCTCTCGACCTATCTGTGTTTTGATGAAAGGTCACTGACCTGAAACGTTAACTCTGCTTTTCTCTCCATAGAAGCTGCCAGACCTGCTGAGTATTTCCAGCCCTTTTTTGTTTTTATTCCAGATTTCCAGCATCTGCAGTATTTTGCTTTTCTATCTCTTTATCAATATTTATCTATCTCTACATCCATTTTTAAAAATTCTTTCATGCGATGAGGGCATCGCTGACAAGGACAGCATTTATTGCCCATCCCTAATTGCCCTTGAGAAGGTGGTGGTGAGCTGCCTTCCTGAACTGCTGCAGTCATTGAGGTGTAGGTACACCAACAGTGCTGTTAGGAAGGGAGTTCCAGGATTTTGACCCAGTGACGGTGAAGAAACGGCGATATAGTTCCAAGTCAGGATGGTGTGTGACTTGGAGGGGAACTTGCAGGTGGTGGTGTTCCCATGCATTTGCTGCCCTTGTTCTTCTAGTTGGTAGAATTGGGTGGAAAACTCTCCACTGGTTGGAGTCGTACCTAACACAAAGGAAGATGGTTGTGGTTGTTGGAGCTCAATCATCTCAGCTCCAGGACATCACTGCAGGAGTTCCTCAGGATAGTGTCCTAGGCCCAAACATCTTCAGCTGCCTCATCAATGACCATTCCTCCATCATAAAGTCAGAAATGGGGATATTCGCTGATGGTTGCACAATGTCCAGCACCATTTGCAACTCCTCAGATACTGAAGCAGTCTGTGTCCATATGCAACATGACCTGGACAACATCCAGGCTTAGGCTGATAAGTGGCAAGTAACATTCGCACCACACAAGTGCCAGGCAATGACTATCTCCAACAAGAGAGAATCTAAACATCTCCCCTTGACATTCAATGGCATTACAATTGCTGAATCCTCCACTATCAACATCCTGGGGGCTACCATTGACCAGAATCTGAACTGGAGTAGCCATATAAATACCGTGGCTACAAGAGCAGGTCGGAATCCTGCAGCAAGTAACTCACCTCCTGACTCCCCAAAGCCTGTCCACCATCTACAAGGCACAAGTCAGGAGTGTGATGGAATACTCTCCACTTGTCTGGATGGGTGCAGCTACAACAACACTCAAGAAGCTCGACACCATCCAGGACAAAGCAGCCCGCTTGACTGACACCCATCCATCATCACTTTCAATATTCACTCCCTCCATCACAGATGCACATTGGCAGCAGTGTCTACCATCTACAAGATACACTGCAGCAACTCACCAAGGCTCCTTCAACAGCACCTTCCAAACCTGCGACCTCTACCACCTAGTGGGGATAATTGGATTCATTCCCCTTCTAATAATGCTGTAAAACAGGAAACTCTAGGCCAGTCAGCCTAACATCGGTCGTTGGGAAAATGCTCGAGTCCATTATTAAGGAAGAAATAGCAGGACATTTAGAAAAGCTTAATGCAATCAAACAGAGTCAACATGGTTTTGTGAAAGGGAAATCATGTTTGACAAATTTGCTGAAGTTCTTTGAGGAAATAACAAGCAGAGTTAATAAAGGGGAACTGGTAGATGTAGTGTATTTAGATTTTCAGAAGGCATTCGATAAGGTGCCACATGAAAGATTATTGCACAAGATAGAAGCTCACGGTATTGGGGGTAATGTATTAGCATGGATTGAAGATTGGTTAACTCACAGAAGACAGAAAGTCGGGATTAATGAGTCTTTTTCAGGTTGGAAAGACGTAACTAGTGGAATGCCACAAGGATCAGTCCTCGGGCCTCAATTATTTACTATCTATATTAATGACTTGGAGGAGGGGGCAGAGTGTAATATATCCAAATTTGTTGACGATACAAAAATAGGTGGGAGGGCATGTTGTGATGAGGACATAAGGAATCTGAAAGGGGATATAGATAGGTTGAGTGAGTGGGCAAAAACTTGGCAGATGGAGTTTAATGTAGGAAAGTGTGAGGTCATGCACTTTGGTAGGAAGAATCAAAAGGCAGATTATTATTTAAATAGAGAGAGAGACTTCAAAAAAGTGCAGCACAGAGGGATCTGGGTGTTCTTGTGCATAAAACACAAAAAGTTAGCGTGCAGGTGCAGCAAGTAATTAGGAAGGCGAATGGAATTTTGGCCTTTATTGCTCGGGGGTTAGAGTTTAAAAATCGGGAAGTCTCGTTACAACTGTACAGGGTGTTGGTGAGGCCACACCTGGAGTACTGTGTACAGTTTTGGTCCACGTATTTAAGAAGGGATATACTGGCATTGGAAGGAGTTCAAAAGAGATTCACTCGGCTGATTCCTGGGATGAAAGGGTTGACTTATCAAGAACGGCTAAACAGGTTAGGCCTTTATTCATTAGAGTTTAGAAGAATGAGGGGTGATCTTATTAAAACGTACAAGATTCTGAGGGGTCTTGACAGGGTAGATATTGAGAAGATGTTTCCACTCGTGGGGCATTCTCGAACTAGGGGACAGAGTTACAGAATAAGGGGACACTCATTTAAAACTGAGATGCGAAGGAATTTCTTCTCTCAGAGGGTATTGAATGTCTGGAATTCTCTACCCCAGAGAGTTGTGGAGGCTAGATCACTGAAAGTATTTAAAGAGGAGGTAGATAGATTTTTGAAATATCGGAGAGTTGAGGGCTATGAGGAGTTGAGGCCTGGGACAGATCAGCCATGATCTTATTGAATGGCAGGGCAGGCTTGAGGGGCTGCATGGCCTACTCTTGCTCCTATTTCTTATGTTCTTATCTCTATATTTCCATTATAAATTCCTTTCGCCAAAGCAGGTTTCTCCAGTCTTCAAGTTGTCCATTTTTCTTTAATGTTTTTAACCAATGGAGACAACTGACTGTTTAAGTTTAAATTTGTATAGATAAGATCGAACCTCATTGGACAATTTAACTCTCCCAGAATCCTTTCACCTCTTATTCGCCGAGCCAATACATTGACAATAACAATAACAACAACTGGCATTTATATGGAGCCTTTAATGCAGTAAACTGTCCCAAGGGGCTTCACAGCAGCATTATCAAATAAAATTAGATACTGCACCACATCAGGAGATATTAGGGCAGAAGCTTGGTGAAAGAGGGAGAGGTAGATGGAGGGAATTCCGGAGCTTAGGCCTGAGGCAGCTGAAGGTACGGATGCCAATGGTGGAATGAAGAAACTCGGGGATGTGCAAGAGGTTAGAATTGGAGGAGCGCAGAGATCTCAGAGGTTGTAGAGCTGCAGGAGGTTACAGATTGGGAAGGGGGGGTGCGAGGCCATGGAGAGATTTGTGATCAAGCATGAGAATATTAAAATGGTGTTGTTGTGGGACCGGGATTCAATGTAGCAGAAGGAGAGGAACAAGCAGGGAGAAGATGCGGGGGAGAGGTGGGGGACTCAGAAGAGATGGGAAAGGACAGGAAGGAGAAGGCAAACAAGGTGGAGAAAGGGAAGGGGAAAAGGGAAGGTGAAGAAGAAAGGGAAAAGGGTGCAGAAGACAGAAAAAGGGACAAAGTGAAGGGGAAAGGGGAGGAAAGTTGGAGGAAGAGGGAATGGGGGAATAGGGCTGGAGAAGAGAGGGAGAAGGGGAGGGAAAGGAGATGGTGAAGAAGAGTTGTCACCGAGAAGCAGTTTGTTGAACTTGTACCTGTCTTGAATGAGGAAGTGGGCGAGCTGGTGCAGCCTCACTCATCTTATTAGGTTTCTTCATCACTGGGCAGCATGGCATTTGGGGAAATGTCGCCGGATGACATTGCGTTGCTGGCAGACTTGCCTGGGATTTAGAGAGCTTGACTCACCACCTCAAAAAACAGGCAAACCCGTGGGGATGGTGGAAGCCCGAGGCTCGGGATTTTGGCTTTCCACAGCTCAGAAGGGGATGACAGAGGTTTTTAAGTGCGAAATAGGAGGGACACCGTGTGCTGTTGTTGATGGATGTTCGTACCCTGAGGACCCGTGGTGTGTTGTGAAAAGCTGAGACTGAGAAATTATTGGCACTGTGATCCGGCGGGAGATGTTTGATACAGATATCAAACCAGTCTATCACTGGAAATGGACTTTGATATCCCCTGTGGACTTTGTCGCCTTTGACGGGTGTCGACAAGGCTGCTGTAAACTTTGTGGCGTTAACTGCCTTTGTGAAATGGTTTACTGTCATCTTATACTTTTATTTTATTTGATGAATAATGTCAGGTGGTGAGGAAGCAATTCATGAGCTGAACACGAACTGAATTGATGATCAAACGTGCAGACAGCCTTTCCTAGATAGGAAACTAGTGATAGTACCTACTGCACTGCTGATCTCACGTCAAGTCCCACACCCTTGCCTTTCCTCATAGCCCTGCAGATTTTTCCCCTTCAGGAGTTTATCCAATTCCCTTTTGAAAGCCACCATTGAATCTGCCTCCACCACCCTCTCAGGCAGTGCATTCCAGATCCTTTTCCTCATGTCACTGTTGCATCTTTTGCCTTCACCTTAAATCGGTGTCCTCTGGTTCTGGATTCTTCAGCCTCGGCGGAAGGTTTCTCTCTATCTACTCTGTCCAGACCGCTCATGATTTTGAACACCTCTATCAAAACTCCTCACAATCTTCTCTTCTCCTAGGAGAACAACCCCAGCTTCACCTCCCTAACTGATGTTCCTCATCCCTGGAACCATTCTCATTAACCTTTTCTGCACCCTCTCTAATGCCTTCACCTCCTTCCGAGAATATGCTGCCCAGAATGGGACACAAAAGTCCAATTGAAGCCGAACCACTGTATTATATTCTGTATCAAACCTGCCCTGGGAGTGTTTGATGGACAGTAACCCCGTGCTGTATCTGCCCTGGGAGTGTTTGATGGGGACAGTGTAGAGGGAGCTTTACTCTGTATCTAACCCCGTGCTGTACCTGTCCTGGGAGTGTTTGATGGGATAGTGTAGAGGGAACTTTACTCTGTATCTAACCCCGTGTTGTACCTGTCCTGGGAGTGTTTGATGGGATAGTGTAGAGGGAACTTTACTCTGTATCTAACCCCGTTTTTTTTCTCGTTTTTTTAACTCTGTATCTAACCCGTTTTTTTTCTTCTTTTTTTTTCCCTCTCTGTATCTAACCCCCGTGCTGTACCTATCCTGGGAGTGTTTGATGGGGACAGTGTAGAGGGAGCTTTACTCTGTATCTAACCCCGTGTTGTACCTGTCCTGGGAGTGTTTGGTGGGGACAGTGTAGAGGGAGCTTTACTCTGTATCTAACCCCGTGTTGTACCTGCCCTGGGAGTGTTTGATGAGGACAGTGTAGAGGGAGCTAATGATGATATGACTGTTACATCGGTTACAGAGTTGCTGGCAGTAGCTGACAGGACTTTGACTCTCTGCCCAGGCAGTGTGGCAAGTTCTTTATTACTAAAATAACTATGCGGTAAGGATGTGAGTCTGGAGTCTGCCGTTTAATGGACTGAGGCTGTCAATGGGATGCTATGATGTTGTTAATGGCTTTCAGTAATCCTTGCTCCTTACAGCATCAGTGGAGACAGAAATGTGGAGGCTTTTACTCACTTTAATCCCAGTACTAGAGTACAGCCCATTAGCACAGGCATTCCCTGCACAAGGGAAAGGTGCTTGGAGCCTGTTTCACCGCATCTTATCATTTAACTGACAGTAACGGACCTGATGTGAATTTAACTGTGATGGCACATGCTCTTCAAACACACTGCGGAGGCGCTGCTGCTGGTGGAGTAAATACCTGAGGCCTAGCAGCACTGGACCCAGGCTACAGGTAGATTGGGGGGTGGGGGGGAGGAGTCTGGCAGGGTAGTGGTCACAGAGGAGTGGGTGTAGGGGGGTTGGCAGCAAGGGCAGGGCGTTGGCTCTCAGCGGGCCCCCTCTTTCCAATGCCAGGTCCCTCGTTCAGGCACTAAGTGCCTTTTAATGAGTGCCCCCTCCTCCCCAAACCCCCGGAGCTGGGAAGAGGCCCGCATGGTTTTTTTGTGTCACGCTTCCTGTCTGGTGACAGGGCCACCCACTGCACGGTTCATTGTGACGGCAGCAGGACCAGTCTCTTAATTAGGTATTAATTGCCAGTTAAGGGCCTCAATTGGCAGAGGTGGGTAGGTGGAGGGAACCTCCTCCTCCCACCTCCAAACCCACCGCTTTTGTATCAAATAGACAGACTTCATTTCTATAACATCTTTCACAACCTCAGGACGTCCTAAAGCGCTCTGTGACCAATGAAGTAGTTTTTGAAGTGTAGTCGCTATTGTAATGCAGCAAGCACCGCACCCAATTTGCACACAGTAAGCTCCCACAAACAGCAATGTGATATCGACCAGATGATTTGTTTCCTTAATGTTGGTTGAGGGATAAATCTTGGCCCAGGACACGGGGTAGAACACCCCTGCTCTCCATCCAAATAGGGCCATTGGATCTTTTACACCCAGCTGACAAGTCTGACATTTAATGCCTCATCTGAGGAGCTGTGCCTCCAACAGAGCAGTACACCTTCAGGATTGCACTTGAATGTCAGCCTAGACTTCATGCTCTAGTCTCTGGAGTGGGATTTGAACCTGCAACCTGCTGATTTTGAGGTAAGAGTATGACCCACTGAGCCTAAGTGGTGTATTAGAATGAGGAAAGGCCAGTGTGTAACTGTAAGTAAGTCTCAGGTTCATTCCCCAGTCTAGCTCAATAATGTGGTAATGTGGTTATAAAACAACCGGGCTTTGTTGGAAAGCCAAATCCATCGGGGTTCCTGCTCCGCCTCACTATCCAGTGACTCCTGGAAAATATCCATCTGCTCTAATGTCATTCAAGGACAGGATTGGCAAGGGCTGTGTCAAATAGTCTGTTGACACTCACAGGGCTGAACTCACACATGAAGATTTGCCATTTGGGCGAGGAACCGCTGGCACCATTTAAGAGTCTAGACCTTCAGAAGAGGTGGTGGGGTTTTGAGGGGTGGGGAGTGGGGTGGAAACTGGGGTGAAGACCCAGCATTGATTGGGGTAGATCTTACTGTATACAATAGTGTTAAAGCATCGATAGGAAGAAATTCTACCTCTCTGTCTGTCTCTTTTTCTTTCTCTGTCTCTGTATGCCTCTCTGTTTCTCACTCACTCTCTTCGTTACAGTATGCCTCTCTGATTCTGTCGCCGCCTCTCTTTCTCTTTCTCTCTCACGTTTTCGATCTGTGTCTCACTCTATTTGTTCATGGGATGTGGGTGTTGCTGGCCAGGCCAGCATTTACTGCCTATCCTTAATTGCCCTTGAGAAGCTGGTGGGGAGCCACCTTCTTGAACCTCTGCAGTCCACGGGGTGTAGGTACACCCACAGTGCTTGTTCGGGAGTTCCAAGATTTCGACCCAGCGCCAGTGAAGGAACGGCCGATGTAATTCCATGTCAGGATGGTTTCTCTATCTATTTTATGTGAGGGAGAATTTCTCCGGCTGTCCAAGCAATAAAGTATTTCCTATCTCCAGCAAGTTCATAAATATCATTTAGATCAGGACTGTGTCACTGCGCCCAAAGGTTGCTTAAAGATAATAATTCACCTCTGCCAAGAAGAGATTAACCATTATATAAACAAAAAGTGCTCGAAACTGTACTGTGCATGGAATTTACAGCACAGAAAGCAGCCACCCAGCACAACTAGCCCATGCTGGTGTCACTGCTCCATATGAGCCCCTTCCCACCCTCATTCATCTCACCCTATCAACATATTCCCTTTCTCCCTCATGTGTTTATCTAACTTCACCTTAAATGCATCTGTACCATTCCACATTCTCAACAATCTTTGGTTAAAGAGGTTTGTCCTGAATTCCCCATTGGTCTATTAGCGACCAGCTTATATTTGTGGCCCCTAGTTTTAGATTCCTTGGAGAAAACCAATCAATCAATACTAGATTAAAGCTCAGAGCCATTTATTATTTCTTTATATATATAACGTATGGCTTGGAATAAATTAAAATCACAAAATATTTTAGACAATTTGGGGTGGGGAGGGTGCAAGGGCAGGGAATAATGGGAAATACACTATAAAAATGAAGCTTGCTCTTCTTAAAGGGCCAATTTAAGTGCATGATAAAAAGGTATTACAGAGAGGATATCGAGACACTGGAGAAAGTACAAGAAAGGATTACAGGATTGCTACCTCAACTGAGAGGTTATACTTATCAGGAAAGATTGAACAGACTGGGGCCCTTTTCTCTTGAACCTGATAGAGAAAATTATGGAAGGATTTGTAGGCATAGTTTTCATTTGTCTGTGAGTTCAAAACTGGGCCATAACATAAGATCGTTGTTATGTTGATGCCAGGCCGCTGGATATATTTTCAGTATTTTAAAATATCTCAGCACTTACAAGATTTCAGTACAATGCTTTCTCAGAACAGTCCCTGTTTATGAGAATATTAGAGTCATAGAGAGATACAGCACTGAAACAGGCCCTTCGGCCCACCAAGTCTGCACTGACCATCAACCACCTATTTATACTAACCTTACATTAATCCCATTTTTCCCCCTCTCATATCCTTACTTTTTCCCTCAATTCTCCTACCACCTACTTACACTAGGGGCAATTTTAAAAAAATATAATGGCCAATTTACCTACCAACCCACAAGTCTTTGGCATGTGGGAGGAAACCAGAGCACCTGGAGGAAACCCATGCAGTCACAGGGAGAACTTGCAAACTCTGCACAGGCAGTACCCAGAACCGAACCCAGGTCACTGGAGCTGTGAGGCTGCGGTGCTAACCACTGCACCACCTATATTCTAACACTGTCTCTTTTAGTTTTGCTTTTAAACTCTTAAGCTCCACCCTTAGGCTTAAGCAATCAAGCACAGTGAACACTGATCAATGGAAAGACTAATACAATCAAAACCAGATCAATCAAGCAGTACAATTGTCACAAATAAATCCAGTAGGGAATTCAGAAGAATTTTTACCCAGAGAGTGGTGAGAATGTGGAACTTGATACCATATGGAATGGTTGAGGTGAGTCCGTGCCATCGCTAAACCTGCCTATTCCCACCTCTGTAACATTACCCGACTTCACCGCTGCCTCAGCTGATCCGCTGCTAAAACCCTCATCCATGCCTTTTTTACCTCGAGACTTGACTATTCCAATGCACTCCTGGCTGGTGTCCCACATTCTACCCTTCATAGACTTGAGGTCATCCAATACTCTGCTGCCCATGTCTTAACTCGCACCAAATGCTATTCACCCATCACCCCTGTGCTTGCTGACCTACACTGGTTCCCCATTAAGCAACGTCTTAATTTGAAAAATTCTCATTGTTGTTTTCAAATCCCTCCATGTCCTTGCCCCTCCCTATCTCTGTAATCTCGTCCAAGCCTACAACCGTCTGAGATATCTGTAACTCATCTAACTCTGGCCTCTTGAGCATCCCCGATTTTAATCTCTCCACCATTGCCTTCAGCCCTAAACTCTGGAATTCCCTCCCTACACCTCTCCGCCTCTTCACCTCACTTTCTTCCTTTAAGACCTACCTTAAAACCTATCTCTTTGACCAAGCTTTAAGTCATCTGACCTAATATCTCATGACACAGCTGTGTGTCATATTTTGTTTGATAACACTCCTGTGAAGCGTCTTGGGATGTTTTATTACGTTAAAGGTGCCATATAAATATAAGTTGTTGTTGAATAGCATAGCTGCATTTAAGAGGAAGTTTAGATAAGCACGTGAGAGAGAAAGGAATAGAAGGTAATGCTGATAGGATGAGCTGAAGAAGGGTGGGTGGAAGTTCGTGTGGAACTTAAACACAGGCACAGATTAGTTGGCCCAAATGGACTGTTTCTGTGCTGTACATTCAATGTAATCTTTCAGTATTTGTGTCACCCCTCCCTCTCTCTGTCTGTATCTCTGTGTGTCTCTCCTTCTCTCTCCATCTTTGCCCCCCTCTTTCTGTCTCTATTTTTTTCTCTGTTCTACACCTTTATCTCTCTCTCCGTCTTTCTCTTTTTTGTCCCTATGTGCCTTAGTCTCTATCTCTGTTTCTATCTCTGTCTCTGTCTATCTTTCTCTCTGTGCTTCTGGCTATGTCTCTATTCTCTCTCTGGCTTTGTCTCTCCATCTGTGTCTCTCAGCCCCTTTATCTCTCTCTCTACCTGCCTCTACCTCTCTTTGTCCCCATGTGTCTTAGTCCCTATCTCTGTTTACCTCGCTGTCTCTGTCTGTCTCTGTCTCTCTATTTCTGTGTCTGCATCACCCTCTGACTATCAGTGTCTCTGTCTTCATCTCTCCCTCGATGTCTCTGTCCCTTTCTATCTCTCTGTTTCTATCCCTCTATGTGTCTCTGTCTCTCTATCTCTCTGTTTCTCTTTGTCTGTTTCTGTCTCCATCTCTCTGTCTCTGTCTCTGTCTCTCTCTCTCTAGCTCTCTGTGTCTCTATCTCTGTCTCTCTCTCTTTCTGTTTCTCTCTATCTTTATGTGTCACTGAATCTCTCCCCCTGTCTCTCTCCTTTCTGCCTCTCTCTCTGTCTCCCTCTTTATCTCTACCTCTCTGTCTATTTGTCTCTGTCTCCCTGTTTGTCTCTCTGCTTCTCTCTAACTCTTTCTCTATTTGTCTCTGTGTCCATCTCTGTCTCAGATTCTCTCTCTGCCTCTATCTCTCTGTATATTTATTTCTGTTTCGGACTCTCTTCTGCCCTGTTTCTCTGTCTGTGTTTCTATCTCTCTCTGTCTCTAACTATCTGTGTCTCTATGTGTACCTGTCTCAGTCTCTTTCTCTGTTTCTCTTTCTGTGTCTGTTTCTCTGTCTCTCCATCACTCTCTGTGTCTCTGTGTCTCTGTCTGTCTTTCTGGATCTCTGTCTCTATCTCTCTGTATGTCTCTCTCTCTCTCTCTGTATCCGTCTCTCGCTCTCTGCCTCTATTTCTCTCCCTGTGCTGTCCCTCTCCATCTCTTTTGGTCTACACTACATTAGCTGCTCCCAGTGGCCCTGACACATGACAATTTTTCACTGGAATAAGACATTAGTCTTGGAGCTGTCAGTACATGTGCTGAATCAGTGCTCCAGGGGTTAAATGCCAGAAGCTGTGCATTTGTGGATCTATCTCTGGCTCCTGTGTGCTGACCTGTCAGAGCTCAGGATTTTTCTGTATTCAGCTGCTCAACGCCAATGCAGATGGAACAGAGAGATGAATATCTGCAGCAGAAAGATATCTGCAAATCTGAAACAAAAAACAGAAAATATTGGAAATATTGCGACATGAAAAATCACAGAAAGACATGCATTTATATAAGAAAAGAGAAAAGAAAGATTTGCATTTGTATAGAGGCTTTCACGACCACCAGACGTCTCAAAGCACTTTACAGCCAATGAAGTGCTTTAGAAGTGTAATGTAAGAAATGGGGCAGCTATTTTGCACACAGCAAGCTCCCACAAATGGCAAAGTGATAATGACCAAATAATATGTTTTGTTTATGATGTTGATTGAGGGATAAACATTGGCCAGGACACGGGAAGAACTCCCCTGCTCTTCTGCAAAATAGTGCCATGGGATCTTTTGTGTCCACCTGAGACAGCAGAGAGAGCCTCAGTTGAATGCCTCATCTGAAAGACAGCACCTCCGTCAGTGAAGCAGTCCCTCAGTACTGCAGTGGTGTGTCAGCCTCGGTCTTTGTGCTCAAGTCCTGGAGTCGGACATTAACCCAGAACCTTCTGACTCAGGACCTTAGGACGTCCTGAAGCACGTTTCTGCCAATGACATACTGTTATAATGTAGGGAACACTGCAGTCAATATGCACACAAGATCCTGCAAACAGCAATGCAATAATGATCAGATAATCTGTTTTTTGCGATGTGGGTTGAGGGACAAATATTGGCCAGGACACCGGGGAAAACCCCCAGCTCCTCTTCAAAATAACAGCCAGGGAATCTTTTGCACCCACCTGAGAGGGCAGACAGGTCCTCAGTTTAATGCCTTGTCCGAAAGTGCAGCTCTCCCTCAGTACTGCACTGGAATGTCGGCCTTTTGAGCTTAAGTGAGACTTGAACACACAACCCCCCATTCAGACACAAGAGAGAAACCAACTGAGCCAAGAATAACAGCAGCTCCCTTTTTCTCGCATTCATCCATGGGATGTGTGCATCAATGACAAGGCCAGCGTTTATTGCTCATCCTTCAACATACGAACATATGAATTAGGAGCAGGAGTAGGCCACTCGGCCCTTCGTGCCTGCTCTGCCATTCAATAAGATCATGGCTGATCTGATTGTAACCTCGACTCCACATTCCCGCCTACCCCCAATAACCTTTCACCCCGCCCCCCCCCCCACCCGCCGCTTATCAAGAATCTATCTGCCTTTGCCTTAAAAATATTTAAAGACTCTGCTTCCACTGCCTTTTGAGGAAGAGAGTTCCAAAGACTCATGACCCTCTGAGAGAAAAAATTTCTCCTCATCTCTGTCTTAAATGGGTGACCACCTTATTTTTAAACAGTGACCTCTAGTTCAAGATTCTCTCACAAGGCGAAACATCCTTTCCACATCCACCCTGTCAGGACCCCTCAAGATTTTATACATTTAAATCAGATCGCCTCTTACTCTTCTAAATTCCAGCAGATACAAGCCTAGCCTGTCCAATCTTTCCTCATAAGACAGCCCACCCATTCCAGGTCTAGTAAACCTTCTCTGAACTGCTTCCAATGCATTTACATCCTTCCTTAAATAAGGAGACCAATACAGTACTCCAGATGTAGTCTCACCAATGCCCTGTATAACTGAAGCATAACCTCCCTACTTTTTCAGAGGGCAATTAAGAGTTAACCACATTGCTGTGGGTCTGTAGTCACATGTAGGCCAGACCAAGTAAGGACAGCAGATTTCCTTCCCTAAAGGGCATTAATGGGTCTGATGCGTTTTTATGACAACCCAGTCATCACCATTATCGATATTAACTTCCTATTCCAGATTTATTTAATGAACTGAATTTAAATTTCCCAGCTGCCATGGTGGGAAAATGAACTCACGTTTCTAGACTGTTAATACAGGCCTCTGGATTACTAATCCAGTGATGCAGCCATTATGCTACCACAGCCCATGGCTCATGTGATGGGCTTAGATTCTGAACTGTAGAATGGTTACAACACAGAAGGAAGCCAGTTGACCTGTGGTGTCCATGTTGGCTCTCTGCAAGAGGAATTTACCTAGTCCCAAGCCCCTGCATTTCCCCATACCCTTCAGGTAACTATCCAGTTCCCTTTTGAAGGCCTCGATTGAATCTGCCTCCGCCAAACTCTCAGGCAGCGCATTCCAGATCCTAACCACTCACCGTGCAAAAAGTAAATCTCATGGCACTTTTGGTTCTTTTGCCAGTCACCTTATATCAGTGTCCTCTGGTTCTCAATCCTTCCACCAATGGGAACAGTTTCTTTCTATCTACTCTGTCTAAGACCACACATAATCTTGAACACCTCTATCAAAACTCCTCTCAAACTTCTCTTCTCTAAGGAGAACTTCCCCAGCTTCTCCAATCTATCCACATAACTGAAATCCCTCACCCCGAAGCCATTCCCATAAATCTTTTCTTCACCCTCTCTAAAGCCTTCACATCTTTCCTGAAATGTGGTGCCCAGAATTGGACACAATACTCCAGATGAGGCTGAACCAGTGTTTTATGGAAGATTCATCATAACTTGCTTGCTTTTGTATTCCATGCCTCCATTTATAAAGCCCAGGGTCTCAGAAGCCTTTCTCAACCTGTCCTGCAACCTTCAATGATTTGTGACATATACCCCCAGGTCTCTCTGTTCCTGCACCCTCTTTAGAATTGTACCCTTTATTTTATATTACCTCTCCTCATTCTTCCTACCAAAATTAATCACGTCACACTTCACTGCATTAAATTTCATCTACCACTTGTCCACCCATTCCACCTGTCTATCTCCTCTTGAAGTCTATCACTATCCTCCTCACAGTTCACAATACTTCCAAGTTTTGTGTCATCTGCAAATTTTGAAGTGATGCCCTGCACACCCAAGTCTAAGTCATTAACATAGATCAAGAAAAGTGGTTTTCCTAATACTGATCCCAAGGGAACCCCAGTATATACCATCCTCCAGTCCATAAAGCAACCGTTCACCACTACTCTTTGTCATTCAGCCAACCTCGTATCCATGCTGCCATGGACTGCAACTTTGTTGACCAGCCGATTATATGGCACTTTATCAAATGCCTTTTAGAAATCCATAAACAGCACATCAACCACATTACCCTCATCAACCCTTTCAAAATCAATCTAGTTAGTTAAAGTGATTTGCCGATAACAAATCCATGCTTGCTGTGCTTAATTAATCCACATTTGTCCAAGCGCCTGTTAATTTTGTCAAAGAGTTATCATATCTAAAAGCTTTCCCACCACCTGGGTTAAACTGACTGGCTGGGTTTATCCTTACACCCTTTTTGGAGCAAGGGTATAACATTTGCAATTCTCCAGTCCTCGAGCCCCACCTCTGTATCTAAGGAGGATTGGAAGATTGTGGCCAGTGCTTCCGCAATTTCCACCCTTACTTCCTTCTGTATCCTTGGATGCGTCCGATCCAGTCCTGGTGACTTAGCTTTAAATGCAGCCTAATATCTCCTCTTAATCAAATGTTAACCTATCAAGTATCTCAACTACCTCCTTTTTCACTGTGACTTTGGCACCATCTTCTTGGTAAAGACAGATGTAAAATACTCATTTAGTGCCTCAGCCATGCCCTCTGCTTATATGCATAGATCTCCTTTTTGGTCCCTAAATGGCCCCTCCCCTCCTCTTTCCACCCATTTACTATTTATATGCTTACAGAAGACTATTGGATTTCCTTTTATGTTAGCCATTGTTCTACTTCCACTGTTCATCATGTCTCGAATCAAACGATCTATTGCTTCGACTTCAGGATTATCTACGTTGCAAACTCTCCCAGGCTGGCAGGTCACATGGCATTGGATTCACAAGGAGTAACATCAAAACCTTGCTTTTTCCACTCCCCCATCCTGAGCGCCAGCTGTCAAATGTGTGCTGGTACCACTGATAGTGGCCAGGGGCAAAAGGGAAACAAAGCATGCCCAGAATTAAACCAGCAAAGGGCGAAGTCTTTATGGGACTGGGTGGGGCTGTGGGTCAAACGTTCTGTCCTTTCCCTCTCTGGGACGGGGTGGGGCTGTGGGTCAAACTTTCTGTCCTTTCCCCCTCTCTGGGACTGGGCGGGGCTGTGGGTCACACTTTCTGTCCTTTCCCCCCCTCTGGGACTGGGCGGGGCTGTGGGTCAAACTTTCTGTCCATTCCCCCTCTGGGACTGGGTGGGGCTGTGGGTCAAACGTTCTGTCCTTTCCCCCCCTCTGGGACTGGGCGGGGCTGTGGGTCAGACTTTCTGTCCTTTCCCCCTCTCTGGGACTGGGCGGGGCTGTGGGTCAAACTTTCTGTCCTTTCCCCCTCTGGGACTGGGCGGGGCTGTGGGTCAAACTTTCTGTCCTTTCCCCCTCTGGGACTGGGCGGGGCTGTGGGTCAAACTTTCTGTCCTTTCCCCCCCGATGGGACTGGGCGGGGCTGTGGGTCATACACCGTCCTTTCCCCCTCTGGGACTGGTTGGGGCAGTGGGCCAGACACTGTCCTTTCCCCCTCAGGGACCTGGTGGGGCAGTGGGTCAGACACTGTCCTTTCCCCCCCTCTGGGACCAGGCGGGGCTGTGGGTCAGACACTGACCTTTCCCCCTCTGGGACCGGGTGGGGCAGTGGGTCACACACTGTCCTTTCCCCCCCTCTGGGACCGGGCGGGGCTGTGGGTCAGACACTGTCCTTTCCCCCTCTGGGACTGGGTGGGGCAGTGGGTCACACACTGACCTTTCCCCTCCTCTGGGACCGGGCAGGGCTGTAGGTGAGACACTGTCCTTTCCCCCCTCTGGGACTGGGCGGGGCTCTGGGTCAGACACTGTCCTTTCCCCCCCTTTGGGACTGAGCAGGGCTGTGGGTCATACACTGTCCTTTCCCCCTCTGGGACTGGGTGGGGCAATGGGTCAGACACTGTCCTTTCCCCCTCTGGGACTGGGTGGGGCAGTGGGTCAGACACTGTCCTTTCCCCCTCTGGTACTGGGCAGGGCTGTGGGTCAGACACTGTCCTTTCCCCCTCTGGGACTGGGCGGGGCAGTGGGTCATACACTGTCCTTTCCCCCTCTGGGACCGGATGGAGTAGTGGGTCAGACACTGTCCTTTCCCCCTGTGGGACTGGGTGGGGCTGTGGGTCACACACTGTCCTTTCCCCCTCTGGGACCAGGCAGGGCTGTGAGTCAGACACTATCCTTTCCCCCTCTGGGACCGGGTGGGGCAGTGGGTCAGACACTGTCCCTTCCCCCTCTGGGATTGGGTGGGGCAGTGGGTCAGACACTGTCCTTTCCCCCTCTGGGACCGGGTGGGGCAGTGGGTCAGACACTGTCCTTTCCCCCTCTGGGACTGGGTGGAAAAGTGGGTCAGACACTGTCCTTTCCCCCTCTGGGACCGGGCGGGGCAGTGGGTCAGACACTATCCTTTCCCCCTCTGGGACTGGGTGGGTCAGTGGGTCAGACACTGTCCTTTCCCCCTCTGGGACTGGGTGGGGCAGTGGGTACGACACTGTCCTTTCCCCCTCTGGGACAGGGCGGGGCAGTGGGTCAGACACTGACCTTTCCCCCTCTGGGATCGGGTTGGGCAGTGGGTCAGACACTGTCCTTTCCCCCTCTGGGACTGGGTGGGCCAGTGGGTCAGACACTGTCCTTTCCCCCTCTGGGACTGGGTGGGGCAGTGGGTCAGACACTGTCCTTTCCCCCTCTGGGACTGGGTGTGCCAGTGGGTCAGACACTGTCCTTTCCCCCTCTGGGACTGGGTTGGGCAGTGGGTCAGACACTGTCCTTTCCCCCTCTGGGACTGGGCGGGCCAGTGGGTCAGACACTGTCCTTTCCCTCTCTGGGACTGGGTGGGGCAGTGGGTCAGAGACTGTCCTCTCCCCCTCTGGGACCAGGCGGGGCAGCGGGTCAGACACTGTCCTTTCCCCCTCTGGGACTGGGTGGGGCAATGGGTCAGACACTGTCCTTTCCCCCTCTGGGACCGGGCGGGGCAGTGGGTCAGACACTATCCTTTCCCCCTCTGGGACTGGGTGGGTCAGTGGGTCAGACACTGTCCTTTCCCCCTCTGGGACTGGGTGGGGCAGTGGGTCCGACACTGTCCTTTCCCCCTCTGGGACAGGGCGGGGCAGTGGGTCAGACACTGACCTTTCCCCCTCTGGGATCGGGTTGGGCAGTGGATCAGACACTGTCCTTTCCCCCTCTGGGACTGGGTGGGCCAGTGGGTCAGACACTGTCCTTTCCCCCTCTGGGACTGGGTGGGGCAGTGGGTCAGACACTGTCCTTTCCCCCTCTGGGACTGGGTGGGCCAGTGGGTCAGACACTGTCCTTTCCCCCTCTGGGACTGGGTTGGGCAGTGGGTCAGACACTGTCCTTTCCCCCTCTGGGACTGGGCGGGCCAGTGGGTCAGACACTGTCCTTTCCCTCTCTGGGACTGGGTGGGGCAGTGGGTCAGAGACTGTCCTCTCCCCCTCTGGGACCAGGCGGGGCAGCGGGTCAGACACTGTCCTTTCCCTCTCTGGGACTGGGTTGGGCAGTGAGTGAGACACTGTCCTTTCCCCCCTCTGGGACCAGGCGGGGCAGTGGGTCAGACACTGTCTAACTCACAGCTGGAAATGTCTAATAACAGTGAACTTGCTGTAATTAATATTACCACCTTCAATTATCAACTTTGGTTAAGGCCAAAGTCAGATCTGTCATGACCTTATTGAATGGCCGGGCAGCTGAAGGGGCAAATGGGGAGAGGTGGGTGATAGGGTTAATCCCCTCCACAGGCAACAGGCTGCCCAGTGTCTGACTGTGAATGGGGAGAGGTGGGTGAGAGAGTTAATCCCCTCCATTGGGAACAGGCTGCCCAGTGTCTGACTGTGAATGGGGAGAGGTGCGTGAGAGGGTTAATCCCCTCCATTGGGAACAGGCTACCCGGTGTCTGACTGTGATTGGGGAGAGGTGGGTGAGAGAGTTAATCCCCTCCACTGGGAACAGGCTGCCCAGTGTCTGACTGTGAATGGGGAGAGGTGCGTGAGAGGGTTAATCCCCTCCATTGGGAACAGGCTACCTGGTGTCTGACTGTGATTGGGGAGAGGTGGGTGAGAGGGTTAATCCCCTCCACTGGGAACAGGCTGCCCAGTGTCTGACTGTGAATGGGGGGAGGTGGGTGAGAGGGTTAATCCCCTCCATTGGGAACAGGCTGCCCAGTGTCTGACTGTGAATGGGGAGAGGTGGGTGAGAGGGTTAATCCCCTCCATTGGGAACAGGCTGCCCAGTGTCTGACTGTGAATTGGGGAAGCAGGAAAGAGGATTAATTTTCTTGCTGTACTGCGTGGCTTTGGCGTGACTGACTGAACTGCGATCTCTCTTTGCACTCTCCACTCTCTGGGGAGTGATTTGTTACTCCTGGCTCTGGTTGGACTGAGCTAATGTATTTGCTGTTCCTCTGTGCGCTGGGACTGAACCTTGCCTGTAATCTGTCCTGACCCGATAACACACAGCAACTTCCTGCCAAGCTGACGGGAGCCACGCCGAGCTCTGCAGGAAATATTTCTCTTCGCCAGCTGTGTGTTTAATCTGCCGCTGAATTGCAATGTTAATGATCAGGAGGGAGAGTTCTGTGGGTGGTGGAGTTATGCTAATATGCTGCGTTCAAAGTCTTACTGAATGAAAGAAAGGCTTGCATTGATGTAGCACCTGTCACATCCTCAGGAGTCCCAAAGCGCTTTACGGCCAATGAAGTTCTGTATTTTGGTTCGTAGTCGCTGTTGTAATGCCAGAAATTGGTCAGCCAAATTGCGCACAGCAAGATCCATCGTAGCCAGTGGAAATTAAAATCCGGCAAGTCGTACAACAGGCTGTATCAAAGGCAGGTACAGCACAGACTTAGATACATGTAAATGAGAAAGAAAAATTCCAAGGGTGGAACCCGCCATCCGTGGTTCACTCAAACAGGGAAAGATAGTCTCAAACTTAAAGAAAAAGCCTGTAATTGCGCAAAGATGGGAGGAAGGGCAGAAGATTGGACAGAATATAAAAAACAGCCAAGAATAACTAAAAGATTGATAAGGAAGGTAAACAGTACGAGAGAAAGCTAACTAGAACGAGAAATAGAAGACAGTAAGAGTTTCAATAGATATTTACAAAAGAGTTAACAAAGTGAGCGTTGGTCCAATAGAAAGTGAGACTGGGGGATTAATAATGGATAATAAGGAGATGGCAGATGAATTGAACAGATATTTTGCACCGGTATTCACTATTGAGGATACAGGTAACATCCCAGTATTAGCTGTAAATCAGGAAATGGAAGGGAGGGAGGAACTCAAGAAATTTACAATCACCAGGAAAGTGGCACTGAACAAATTGTTGGAGCTACGGGCTGACAAGTCCTCAGGTTCTGATGGACTTCATCCTATAGGCTTAAAAGAAGTGGCCAGTGAGATAGTTGATGCATTAGTTTTAATTTTCCAAAATTCCCGAGATTCAGAAAAGGTTCTGTTAGTTTGGAAAATAGTGAAAGTAATTCCTTTATCCAAAAAGGGAGGGAGACAGAAAGCAGGAAACTACAGACCAGTTAGCTTAACCTCTGTCTTAGGAAAAATGTTAGAAGCTATTATTAAAGATGTTATAGCAGGGTATTTAGAAAAATTCAAGGTAATCAGGCAGAATCAACATGGTTTTGTGAAAAGGAAATCATGTTTCACCAATTTATTGGAGTTCTTTGAGGGAGTTACATGTGCTTTGGATAAAGGGGAACCGGTGGATGTATTGTACTTAGATTTTCAGAAGGCATTTGATAAGGTGCTACATCAAAGATTATTGCAGAAAATAAAAACTCGCAGTGTAGGGGGGGGGGGGGGGGTAACATATTGACATGGATAGAAGATTGGCTCGCTAACAGGAAACAGAGAGTAGGTATAAATGGGTCATTTTCTGGTTGGCAAGATGTAATGAGTGGTGTGCCACAGGGATCTGTGCTGGGGCCTCAACTTTTTACAATTTATATAAATGACTTAGAAGAAGGGACAGAAGGTATGGTTGCTAAATTTGCAGTTGACACAAAGATAAGTAGGCAAGTAACTTGTGAAAAGGACATAAGGAGGCTACAAAGGGATATAGATAAGTTAATTAAGTGGGCAAAGACCTGGCAAATGGAGTATAATGTGGGAACGTGGGAAATTGTCAACTTTGGCAGGAAGAATAAAAAAGAAGCATATTATCTAAATGGTGAGAGATTGCAGAACTCTGAGATGCAGAGGGATCTGGGTGTCCTACTGCATGAATCGCAAAAGGTTAGTATGCAGGTACAGCATGTAATTAGGAAAGCTAATAGAATGTTTTCATTTATCACGAGGGGGATTGAATACAAAAGAAGGGCGGTTATGCTTCAGCTATACAAGGCATTGGTGAGACTACATCTGGAGTATTGTGTACAGTACTGGTCTCCTTGATGGAAGGATGTAAATGTGTTGGAGGCAGTCCAGAGAAGGTTTACTAGACTAATACGTGAAATGGGTGGGCTGTCTTACGAGGAAAGATTGGACAGGCTAAGCTTGTATCTGCTGGAATTTAGAAGAGTAAGAGGCGACTTGATTGAAACATATAAGATTCTGAGGGGTCTTGACAGGGTGGATGTGGAAAGGATGTTTCCCCTTGTGGGAGAATCTATATCTAGGGGTCACTTTTTTAAAATCTGGGGTCGCCCATTAAAGACAGAGATGAGGAGAAATTCTTTCTCTCAGAGGGTCGTGAGTCTTTGGAATTCTCTTCCTCAAAAGACGATGGAAGCAGAGTCTTTAAATATGTTTAAGGCAGAGTTAGATAGATTCTTGATAAGCAAGGGGGTGGAAGGTTATTGGGAATAGGTGGAAATGTAGAGTCAAGGTTACAATCCGATCAGACATGAACCTATTGACTGGCAGAGCAGGCTCGAAGGGCTGAGTGGCCTACTCCTACTTCGTATGTTTGTATGTACACTGTCCCATCAAACACTCCCAGGACAGGGACAGCATGGAGTTGGTTGCTGCCTATTTGGGACTCCTGAGTGCATCAACGAGGTGCAGCTGACAGTGCTGCAGTCAGTTGCTGGCTGTGCTGCTGGAGAGGGAGGGCTGAGGAGAGAACTGCAAAAACTTTGAACAACTTTTACTACAGAGGAGGAAAAGACTTTTCAATCATAAGGCTGTGTTTCGAGATGGGTGTCGAGCACCAGACTTGAATTTGATTTAGACTGTTGGGAGAGGTGGGAGAGGCCGAAAGATCAAGGGGTGGGGGCTGTACAATTCTGCAGGGAACTGTGCAGTTGCTTTAAACATACAAGGAAGCTCCCTCCCCACCCCAATTGACCAGCCTGGGTCAGCTGAAGCTGCCTGGCGAAGAAGAAAGCAGAAGACAGTGCCTGGGCAGCTTTCGGCTGACCCAGGTGAAGACAGCTCTGCCCAACCGGAAGACCAGAAGAGCTTGTGAAGGACTGTTTGATTGAACTGTTGTCTGTCATACCACCTCAGTGAAGCAAGGCATCTCTCCCAGCCTTTTCCTCTTCAGTATACCCTCTGCCTCTCCCCTAACTTCTTATATATTTATTTATTTTCTTGCTTTATTTGAAATCTGCAGGCCTACCATTGGGGTGGGGTTTAGCTCTTGACCCATGGCAAGTCCATCTGTGCCAGTGACGGGGCCCTCTAACACCTATGCAGCTGCCCATGTGGCCCCGTCACCATTCAAGCTTCCCACTTCTAGCCATGGGATGAAACGCAACGCCCACCCCAACATGTCTATTGAGGCTTGCGTGAAGGCAATGGCCGAGGTTGTCGGCCCCTCGGCCATCGTCGCAGCCTCGAAGATGTACGGGAAGGCTGTGTTCTTTCTGAAGACCGAGCGGGCGGTGTCCCTGGCCTTGAGTAAGGGGTTCACTGTTGGGGGGGGGGACCTTCCTGCTGGTGCACCCTCTGGGGGCCACCGCACAGCGGATACTGTTGTCGAATGTCCCGTCCTTCATTCCCAGTGAGCTCCTCCTCCCCCACCTGCTTCATCTGGGGGAGGTGAAGTCGGAGTTCACCCCAGTCCTGCTCAGTCTTCGGGAGAACAGCCTCCGGCATATGTACTCCTTCCGCCGCCAGCTATTTATGCAGCTGGCGCGGGAGGAGGTCTTGGAGAGCCACTTCAGTGTGGAGTTGCAGGGGACAGCCTACCGCGTCTTCTGGACCTCGGACGGGGCGCGGTGCTATGTGTGCAAGGGGGTGGGGCATGTTCGTAGGAGCTGCCCAACCTCCTGGCTGCCAACTCCACCTTAGCGGCCCAGGGTGGCGCTGCTGCACCTCCTCCCACTCCCCCGCCACCTCCAACAGACACCGCTCAGTCGGTTCTGGAGGCTGTGGTTTTCACGGCCTCCAGCGGGGAGGGGACTGCCCGTCTGAGCGGAAGGAAGACGCAGAGGGAAAATAAACACTGAGAGGCATGTCCCCTGGACACCATGGCACACCGAACCTGAGCTCAGCCCAAGGCCCGTTCCCGAGGAACCCACCTGCCCCAGAGCTGGACTCAGGCCCGGGTAACTAAACGAAAGGAGGGTGCGGAGGCCTCTGATGACATGGAGGTCTCTGAGCTTCCACACCCAAGTGGGGAAAAAGAGGAGGAGGCACCCCTCCACAGAGGTAACACAGGGCCCTGAGGTGCAGGGCCCATCTGTTGAAGGGGTGCTGTCACCAGGTTCGGATCCTCAGGTTCTTCCGACCACCACCACCATCAAGGCTGCAAAGTCTGGGCAGGAGCTCCCTACCCCTCAGGATGGAGGGGAGGGGGAGACCCCTGTACATGCAGCCCCTCCTGAAGGAGCAAGTGGAGCCCTGCTTGTGGTGGGGGAGCCTGGGGACGCTCCTAGAGAAGCCTCCCATTCTGCCACTGGGTCGGGTGCTCTGAGTGGAGGAGAGGGCAAGGTACCAAAGGGTCGGCTCTCCCAGCCAAAATCCACTCTTGACCAGGATGTACCCGACCCAGTTATAATTGAAAATGCTGCCCCGTCTGCTGGGTCTGTGGGCACCGGCGGGGCGGGAGATGTCTCCTCTCTCTGCCTCCGGTCTCAGCTCCGACTGGATTTCTGGAGTCAGGAACTTCCGTCTCCACTGGACCGCTCATTGGCCTGGGGACGGAGGTGGAGGGGGGTCCTGACCTGCTGGTGCCCATAGGCTCCAGTTCCATTCTAGAGCTCAGAGAGGACTCTGCCATCGATCCTGGGATGCCCACCCCACAGTGTGTGGTGGGTGTGTCGGCTGCTGGCCTCCCACCAAGTCTCCTCTCATCCCCACCCCAGAACTCCGGTACTTCCTCGCAGCATGCAGGGGTTGCCGCAATAAAGTTCAGCTGGCTCTCGGCCGTTGGTCAAATCTGGCGCTGATCATCCAGTCCATCCGTGCCGCCCTCAAGAAAGCGGGGAAGGACACGGGCGTGAAACTGGTTGAGAGGCGCCCGTTTAAAGCATTCCTCAATGGGTTGCAGGGGGAGTGGAGGACCAGGTGCACTTCCTCTCCCTCCTCACAGTGAGGTGTTGGTGACGGGTTTTAAGTACCTTCGACATGAAGATAACCATAGCCAGCCTCAACATCAACGGCAGCAGGGGGTCACACCGCAGATTTCACAATCTCTCATTCCTCAGGGAAGGAAGATATGCAGTGAGCTTTCTGGAGGAAACCCACACTGTTCCACGAGACGAAGCCACCTGGCTTCTGGAGTGGCAGGGTGGGGTCTACAAGAGTCACCTCACCCCTATTTCTAGTGGGGTGGCTGTTGTGTTGGCCCCGACTTTTCAGCCGGAGATCTTGGGGGTCAAGGAGCTCGTGCCAGGCTGCTTGCTCCACCTCACCATTCGCCTGGGTAGTGTGAACGTGTACGCGCCCAGGCCCGGTGCGTTGCAAGAGCGTTTCTTTGTCCAGAAGTGTCCGCTGTCTTGAGCTCTATCGATAGTGGCGAGTGCATCATCCTCAGGGGGGATTTTAACTGCACCCTCGAGGTGGGGGATCGCTAGAGTCCCCAGCGCGGCCAAGCGTTGGTGGAGAAGTTGAGGGGACTGATCAGCTTTCTCAACTTGGTGGACGTCTGGCAGAATCTCCATCCCGACTCCAGCGCCTTCAAATGGAGGTCTGAAGGAGGAGGGTCCCGAATCAACCGCCTCTACATTTTGCAGTCTTACGTCTCCCGCATCTCGGTGTCCTCCATGCAGCTGGTGCTGTGCTCGGACCACCGCCTGGTATGGGCGGAGTTCATTCTGCTCCGCACGTGGGCGGGGTCGGCATACTGGCACTTTAACAACCGGCTGCTGGAGGACGAGCGATTCCGGGACTTGTTCCATCGATTCTGGGCCAACCGGAGAAGGAAGCAGGGGTGCTTCCCCTTCTTGAGGCTATGGTGGGATGTGGGCAAGACTCAAATCCGTATACGAAGGGGTTGACCAAGCGAGGGGAAGCCAAGATCGGGTGCCTGGAGAGGGAGGTGCTCAACTTGGAGTCCCGCCTCGGTCATGCCATCGCAGACCCGGCCCTGTGACAGGCGTACAAAGTGAAGAAGGGCGCACTGAGGGACCTACAGCTCATAGGGTCCTGAGCTGCTGGCCGATGATGGATCCTCCATCATGGATCCACAGGGAATGAGCCTCCTGGTCCGTACTTATTACAGTGTGTTGTTCTCTCCGGATCCGTCCAGTGAGGATGCGCGCAGAGTTTTGTGGGAAGAACTGTCGAAGGTCAGCCCGGAGGGCGTCGAAGGATTGGAGGCTCCGCTCACGTTGGCGGAGCTGACTGGCATCCTCCAACAGCTCTCAAGGCGCAAACCCCTGGGGCTGGATGGGTTGACCATGGAGTTCCTCAGGGCGTTCTGGGACGTCCTGGGGGACGATTACCCGCGGGTCCTGGGGGAAAGCCTAGCAACCAGGGAGATGCCCCTCTTGTGGCACAGGGTGGTCATTGTCCTGCTGCTGAAGAGGGGCGATCTCCGCCTGCTTAAAAACTGGCGTCCGGTCTCCCTCCTCAGCACGGATTATGAAATCTTTGCCCGGGCTATGTCTACCTGCCTGGGCTCCGTGCTGGCCCACATGATCCACCCCGACCAGTCCTACACGGTCCCGGGCCGGTCCATCCAGGACAACATCCTCCTGGTCCGGGACCTGATCCATCTTTCCCAGAGGACTGGTCAGTCGGTCGCCTTTCTCTCCTTCGATCAGGAGAAGGCGTTCGACAGGGTGGATCACGAATACCTTTTCGGGACTCTGCGCGCTTTCGGACTCGGGCCGCATTTCGTGGCCTGGGTCCGACTTTTATACGTCGCCACAGAGTGTCTAGTCAAGGTTAACGGGTCCTTGACGGCGCCCCTTCGCTTGGGAGAGGAGTGCATCAGGGATGCCCCATGTCCGGCCAATTGTGCACCATCTGCGAGGAGCCATTCCTGTGCCTGCTTCGCAGGAGGTTGACGGGATTGGCTCTGCGCGAGCCGACCATGTGCGTTGTCCTCTTGGCTTACGCCGCCAACGTGCTCCTCACGGTCACAGATCCCATTGACTTGCAGAGGATGCGCGACTGCCAGCCGACCTTTTCTGCCGCGTCCTCCGCGAGGATCAATTTGGAGAAATGTTCCGGTCTCCTGGTGGGTCAGTGGCGGGTGGACTCCCTGCCGGAGGAGATGACACCTTTTGAGTGGAGCACCACGCATCTCCTCAGTCTGTCATAAACCAACTGGTGACCTCCATGCTGTGGTACCGGTTGATCACTTTGGCCCCGCCCCCTGCATTTGCCACCAAGATCCAGAAGAAACTCGTCGATTTCTTCTGGGGCAAGAGGAAACACTGGGTCTCTGCCGCGGTCCTGAGTCTCCCGATCGAGGAGGGCGGTCAGTCGCTGGTGTGCGTCCGCACCCAGGCTGCGACTCTCCGCCTTCGGACCCTGCAGAGGTACCTGTACATCGAGCGTCCTCCCAGATGGTGTGCGCTGGCGACGTATTTTTTCCGCCAGTGTCACTGCCTTCAAGACGACACGCAGCTCCCGGCGGAGTCCGTTAGCCGCACCTCTCTGAGGGAGTTGCCTGTCTTTTACCAGGATCTATTCCGAGTCTGGAACATGGTCGCCTCCAGTCAGGGCGCTCCCCCGCCAGTGGAGGAGAGCGCCTCGGCTGTCCGTGCGGCCGACTCCGGGGATGGGCCGGCGGGCGGAGGAGTAGCCAAAGCCCCCCATCCACTGCGGGTGGCGAGGGGGCTCGGGAGAACGGAGCGCTCCCAGCAGAGCTGACCCCCGCTCGGCCGGAACCGCTCATCGGACCCAGGCCCCGAACCCCTCTTCGGGAGCCAGTCCCGCACAACCTGAGCCGCCTCTTGGAAATGCCCTTTGTGCCATTCCAATCGGTGTAGAGGGGTTTCCTGTACGGGCTGCTCCTGCACACTCTTCACTTCCTTGCCCTCGTCAGCCGGCCGGACACGCCCTGGCAGGGCAGTCCTGTGCAATAGACTTTTAAGCAGGTTTACGGACTCCCAGGCCGCCTGTACTTTCTGCGGCCTGGACAAGTCCGTGTTCCATGTATATATGGACTGTGCGAGGTTGCAGCCCCTGTTTGAGTATTTGAAGGGGCTGCTGCTCAAGTTCTGGCTGCACTTCAGCCCCACGCTCCTGATCTTTGGGCACCTGGTGCGGAGGGGCTCGGGCCGGGAGGAGGATCTCCTCGTCGGTCTGCTCCTGGGCCTGGCCAAGGTGGCAATTCACAGGTCCAGGTTGCGGGCCGTCGGGGGGTCTGTCCTCCCCGATTGCCTGCCCCTCTTCCGAGGTTACGTTCGCGCCTGGGTGTCCTTGGAGAGGGAGCGTGCGGTGTCTGCCGGTATGCTTGAGGCCTTCCGCAACCGATGGGCACCGCAGGGACTGGAGTGCATCATCGACGCCGAGAATGGCATTTTAATTTGAGTTTTTTGTTTATTTATCTGTTTTTAATAAAGTTATTTTAAAAATATGTATATAAAGGGGGCCTGAGGAATAAAGGCCCCCTCGACATGAAATATATATAAAAAAAAGGGGGGTTGATACAGAGTACACCGTCCCGGTCCAACACGGGATTCGGGCGATGATTTGTTTAAAAAAAGAAAAAAAAAACGATCGTTCTCCCTGCAGAAAAGAACCCATTTTATACTATCCTTGTCAGTCCAGCACTCCCGGCTGACAGGGACTCTTGGTCACGTACAAACTCTCCACCTCACTGCCCTGTTGGCTGAGGATAAAGTCACTGTCCCGTGCACTGCTCAGTTTAATTTACACTGTTAGCTGATCCTCAGCTTGGGCACCACAGTTGCCCTGCATGTCTCTGAGGTAGCAATGAACCATGGTTGGCACTCTGACCTGTGCTGTGTTTGGATGTCGGGTGAGGGGGTCAGGCTGTGAGGGTCTCGCCAATCAAATAGCCTGCTGGCACTCGCTTGACCTGGGGCCCTGCAATTACCCTCTGGCGAATGAAGTCATGTCCACACCCAGTGCCTGCTCATTGCCCGGTGACTGGGAAATGCATCTGGTGAAGGCGGCACTGATCTGCAGTGAACTCTCAGCCCACTAGGTGTTCACCAGAGCTCGGAGGTGAAGAAAGGCTGCCGAATAAACTAACCATTCCTGATTTCCCTCATCAAGACGGTTTTAAACTCACAACGGAGCAAGATTCCTGTGAGTGGCCCAGCGAAAGGACCGCTGTTTGAAGCAGGTTGTGTTTCAATTCTGTCATGCCTGCACACGTCGAATCTTCTTCCTCCTCCATCTGTTTTGTGTCCCGGCTGTCGTTGGTCACAGTAAAAAAAAAAGCGGGTCAGATCCAGAGTGAAGCTCCATTTAACCCAACCGAACCCCAAGATAACATTTCTCCTGAACGGTATGAGGTTTTGCTCTTGCTTGCAGCAGCCCTGCTTAATGAGTGAGTTTGAAGGATTTGAGGCAGCTCCTGTGCTCACCAGGAGCTTGACTGAGAGGACTATGTGACAAGGCTGTGCATCTAATCTATTCCATGTTTCACGGAGTGCAGCCTTTTGATGACGTGGGCTGAAGCCAAGAGGGAGCAATTATTTTCAGATATCTCATTATGCTGGCACTTTGCAACAAGATGGAACTGAACCCATTGACGGGCCAGAGCTGGCACACGTTGCCTGGAACACTGCTAACACAGCAGCTCTCTCTTCTCCCCTGACACTCCTTCATTCTCAGCAAAGAATCATTTTCTCCTGTTTCAACTCAAGAGTGAACAGATAACTGAGGTGCGTGGTGTTGTCGACAGCCTTCTTGTAGAGAAATGAGCCAGTTTAAGTTGCCTTTGACTTCCTGGGCTAACCTGGTTGTCCTAATTGGAATGGTTTAAAACCTCCCACCTGTTCATTGTACATTATGTTGGGGTGGGAGGTGGGGGGGGGGGGATTGCTGGACATTTCCCTTAATGGGGGGGAGGGGAGGGTGATCCCCACCCCCCCCCCCCGAGTTGCTGCTTACCCTACTCAGTGACCCCGCACCGTATCATGCGGGATTGAGGCCAACACAGTTAATAAACTCATAATCTCGGCTGACTGTACCAGTGCAGCACAGAAGGGCTGGAGATGCTGTCTTTCGGATCAGACATTAAGCCAAGGTCCCGTCTGCCCTCTCAGGTGGACGGAGAAGATCCCATGGATTGGAAGTAGAACAGGGGGAGTTCTCCCCAGTGTCCTGGACTGCTATTTATCCCTCAACTCACATTGTTAAAGAAAGCAGATTACCTCGTTGCTGTTGGTGGGAGCTTGCTGTGCACAAATTGGCTGCTGTGTTTTGTACATTACAGCAGCGACTACACTTCATTCCTGCCCACTCACATCCCCCTGAGAGGCAGGTGGGGCCTCAGTTTAACATCTCATCCAATAGAGAGCATTGTAGTAATTTATTAGTGCTGCATTAGCGTGCCAGCTTGCATTATGTGCTCAAGTCTCTGGCGTAGGACTTGAACCCACAATTTTTGAACTCTGAGGTAGCAGGTTAACTCACTGAGCCATGGCTCAGTTAACCAAATGGCCACCACAACTCTGAAAGCAATTAAATCTATTACAGCAAAGCAAGGGCAGACACAACGAAGATCAAAGCACATAGCACAATAGCTGTGACCCTTCTGTAGTTCACACACAGAGCAGACACACTGAATACTACCAGGGTGCCAAGTTAAGTTATAAGGAAGAATGCATAAACTAGGCTTGCATTCCCTGGAACATAGAAGGCTGAGTGGTGATTAAATTGAGATTTTAGGATTTTGAAAGGTTATCAATCGGACAGATAGAGAAAAACTTTTTCCGCAGACGGCTGCGTCTGGGACTTTAATATCACAGGCAGGTTATTCAGGACAGAAGTTAGGAAGCACCTCTTCATGCAGGTGTGACCACCTCTGCTACAGGTGGCTCAAATGAATATGAACTGATCCTGTGTAGACTCACGTGCAAGCAGCAAGGGATCTGCAGCACAATTTTACCGGTACAGTGATGAGCTTGGCCTGTTCCTTTAAACTGTTCTGTGTCAGGAAATGGGCAGCTCCTGAGTTCAGTTATTGTAGATGACAATAGCTTAATTTTCTACAAGCTGAGGCAGGATGGACTGGCACCAAATGCTTTTAGACATACACAGAGAGATTAATACATGTGTTTAAGTGGTGTGGGTAACATAGGTGCTGAACTCCCTGACCTGCTTGTATATTGAGCACAGACTGTATGAGTTCTGACAACTGATGTTAGAAACCGTTATCACATAGTTACATGATATCAACAGCACTGACAGATCCAACAGCACCGATACATTCGACAGCACTGATAGATGCAGCATCATCTTGGGGGGAGATGATGGTATAGTGGTAATGTCACTGGACTAGTAATCTCAAAGCCCAAGCTAATTCCCTGGGGACATGGGTACCACAGCAGCTTGGTGGAATTTAAATTCGATTCATTAATAATAGAAAAAAATATGGTGTTGAAAGCTAGTCTCATTAATGGTGCCATGAAACTTTCATCAGTTGTTGTAAACACCCATCTATCTGGTTCACTCATGCCCTTTAGGGAAGGAAATCTGCCATCTTTACCTGGTCTGGCCTACATATGACTCCCGAGCTATGTGGTTGACTCTTACCTGCCCTCTGAAATGGCCTAGCAAGCCACTCAGTTGTCAAGGGCAATTAGGGACGGGCAACAAATGCTGGCTTTGCCAGTGACGCCCACATCCCATGAAAGAATTCGCAAAAAAAGCACCGATACCTCCAATCGCACCAGTACAATCAGTAGCATGGTTACATCCAACTGCATTAATGATGCCAATATAACCAAAGGCAGTAGAGAACCCACGGCAGCAAGAGAACCAATAGCTCCAATAAAATCTGTCGAACATGCAGTAGAAGCTACAGCACCAATATCTTCTATCATTCACTTTAATTGTATAACAGGCAGTTTTCTCTCTTGAAATTATTATTTCTTTTTTGTGTCCGGCACTTTCCTATCTCAAATGCAGGCAATATGTCTTGAGCTGCTGATTACTGGTACCGTTCATTACCTTCCCTCCCAACTGCTATTGGCTGTAATACCTGAATAAAATGCAGCTCTTGTTACTACATTACTGTGGCCAATTTTATGACCTTTATATTCTGTATACTTAGAGGAAACTGAATGTCATATAAATATTACAGGGAACAATTACTGTCTTCTTGTAATATATATAAGTTACAGCTTCTTCTCAGTATTGAAATCAAAGAAAGAAATTACATTTATATAACAATTTTCATGACTTCAGGATATCCCAAAGCACATCAGAGCTAATAAAGTACTTTTTGGAAGTACAGTCACTGATGTAAAGTAGGAAGCACAGCAGCCAGTTTTGCTGTTAGCGAGGTCCAACATGATGATGACCAGATAATCTGCTTTAGTGATGTTGATTGAGAGATAAATATTGACCAGGACACCACGAAGAACTCCCCTGCTCTTGGAAAAAAGCCATGGAAACTTTGATGTCCACGTGAGAGGACAGACAAAGCTTCAGGTTTCCATCTCATCTGAAACCCAGCACCTCTGACAGTGGCACACTCCCTCAGTACTGCACTGGGAGTGTCAGCCTGGCTATTGACATCAAGGATCTGGAGTGGGATTTGAACTTCCAACTCTGTCGCAGAGATAAGAGTGGCTAACAACTGAGGCAGAACTGACCCCAGCACTATTTAATTTCCTTCTTAATAGAACCAGCTAAACAAAGAGAGACAGAGCTCCCCGGTTCTACAGATAAGAATATATGAAATAGGAGAAGGAGTAGGCCATTCGGCCCCTCAAATGTGCCCCACCGTTCAAAAAGATCACGACTGATCTTCTCCAGCCCTCAACAATTCTTTTGTGCCAGCTCCTCATAGCCCTCAACTCCCTGATGTTTCAAAAATCTATCTACCTCCTCTTTAAATACTTTCAGTGATCTAGCCTCCACAACTCTCTGGGGTAGAGAATTCCAGACATTCGCTACCCTCTGAGAGAAGAAATTCCTTTGCATCTCAGTTTTAAATGAGTGTCCCCTTATTCTGTAACTATGGCCCCTAGTTTGAGATTCCCCCACCAGCGGAAACATCTTCTCAACATCTACCCTGTCAAGCCCCCTCAGAATCTTGTACGTTTTAATAAGATCACCCCTCATTCTTCTAATAAAGGCCTAACCCGTTTAGCCGTTCTTGATAAATCAACCTCTTCATCCCAGGCATCACCTAGTGAATCTCTTTTGAACTGCCTCCAATGCCAGCATATCCTTTCTTAAATACGGCAACCAAAACTGTACACAGTACTCCAGGTGTGGCCTTACTAACATGCTGTACAGTTTAACAAGACTTCCCTATTTTTAAACTCCAACCCCCTAGCAATAAAGGCCAATATTTCATTTGTATTCTTAATTACCTGCTGCATCTGCATGCTAACTTTTTGTGTTTCACGCACAAGAACACCCAGATTCCTCTGTGCTTTTGAAGTCCCTCTCCATTTAAATAATAATCTGCCTTTTGATTCTTCCTACCAAAGTGCATGACCTCACACTTTCCTACATTAAACTCCATCTGCCAAGTTTTTCCCCACTCATTCAACCTATCTATATCCCCTTGCAGATTCCTTATGTCCTCATCACAACATGCCCTCCCACCTATTTTTGTATCATCAGCAAATTTGGATATATTACACTGCCCCCTCCTCCAAGTCATGAATATAGATAGTAAATAATTGAGACTCGAGGACTGATCCTTGTGGCATTCCACTAGTTACATCTTTCCAACCTGAAAAAGACTCATTAATCCCGACTCTCTGTCTTCTGTGAGTTAACCAATCCTCAATCCATGTTAATACATTACCCCCAATACCATAAGCTCCTAGCTTGTGCAATAATCTTTTATGTGGCACCTTATCAAATGCCTTCTGGAAATCTAAATACACGACATCTACCGGTTCCCCTTTATTAACTCTGCTTGTAATATTCTCAAAGAACTCCAGCAGATTTGTCAAACATGATTTCCCTTTCGCAAAGCCATGTTGACTCTGATTGCGTTAAGCTTTTCTAAATGTCCTGCTATTTCTTCCTTAATAGAGTGGATAGTCAGAAGCTTTTTCCCAGGGTGGAAGAGTCAGTTACTAGGGGACATAGGTTTAAGGTGCGAGGGGCAAAGTTTAGAGGGGATGTGCGAGGTAAGTTCTTTACACAGAGGGTGGTGAGTGCCTGGAACTTGCTGCTAGGGGAGGTGGTGGAAGCAGGTACGATAGCGACGTTTAAGAGACATCTTGACAAATATATGAATAGGAAGGGAATAGAGGGATATGGGCCCCGGGAGTGCAGAAGGTGTTAGTTTAGGCAGGCTTGGAGGGCCGAATGGCCTGTTCCTGTGCTGTACTGTTCTTTGTTCTTTGTTTGTTCTAATAATGGACACTAGCATTTTCCCAATGACTGACGTTAGACTAACTGGCCTATAGTTTCCTGCTTTTTGTCCGCTTTTTCAACAGGGGCGTCACATTAGTGGTTTTCCAATCCACTGGGACCTTCCCGGAATCCAGTGAGTTCTGGAATATTTCGACCAATGCCTCCACTATCTCTGCAGCCACTTCCTTTAAAACCCTTGGATGCAGTCCGTCAGGTCCTGGTGACTTGTCTGTCTTTAGTCCCATTAGTTTGTCAAATACTTTGTCCCTCGTGATAGAGATTGTTACAAGATCTTTCCTCCCATTAGCACTTTGCTTATCTGATATCTGTGGGATGTTTATAGTGTCCTCCACCATGAAGACTGATGCAAAATATTGGTTTAAATTATCTGCCATTTCCCTCTTCCCCGTTATCAATTCTCCAGTCGCATCCTCCAAGGGTCCCACGTTCACTTTAGCTCCTCTCTTTTTATATGGCCGTAGAAGCTCTTGCTGTTTGTTTTTATATTTCTTACCAATTTAATTTAATAATCAGTTTTCTCCCTCTTTATCAGCTTTTTAGACATCCACTGTTGGTTCCTAAAAAATTCCCAAGCCTCTGGCCTACCATTAGTTTTCACCGCTTTGTATGCCTTAGTTTTTGATTGGATACTCTCCTTGACCGCCTTTGTTAACCATGGGTGGTTCATCCTTCTCATCAAGTCCTTCTTTTTGACCAGGATAAACTTTTCCTGAGCATTATGAAATATCTGCTTAAATGTCTGCCACTGCTCATCCACTGACTTTCCCCTTAGTCTATCTTCCCAGCCCGCTTTAGACAACTCTTTCTTCATACCTCTGTAATTGCCCTTGTTTAAGTTGAGGACACTGGTTTGAGACCCGGGTTGCTCACCCTCAAAATGAATTTGAAATTCTACCATGTTATGATCGCTACCCCCTAGAGGATCCTTAACTATGACATCTCGTATTAATCTTACCTCATTAACACATTACTAGATCTAAAATAGCCTGCTCGCTGGTAGGTTCTGCAACGTATTGCTGTCTCCTATGGGGAGATGGCAGTGCTGCAGTGAGCGGGTGAAAGCTTTACACATGGCACTTGCAGCTGTCTCCGACATGTGACTTAAATGGAGCCAGATTCAGCATTAGGAGAAATATCAGCAGCAGCAAAATGCAAGGGCTTCAGCTCTCCCTCATTTACCCCTTGCTGGAGGCTCAGCGAAAGATGAGGGAGGAGGAAGTGCAGTCCCCAGATGAGGAGCAGCACTCTGAAGAACCACCGTCACATAACTCACGCGCCCCCTCCACCAGCGCAGATACACTCAGCTCCTGGGCCCAGCATCGCATTTAGAAAGGGTGGCACAAGGTGAGGGTCGTGTTGCACGTGAGAGGGAGAAGATGACGGAGGCAGAGACAGTCATGGAGAGTCCCCATGGAAGCCTGAGAAAGCATCCAGTTCTGTTCAGCTAGGCACAGATGCTGAGCCTCGGATGTCGTACACTAAACGGGGTTACGACCGAGACAGGAGGAGTACACTGTCTTTTCTAGTTCCACTTTTCCACAGGTCACAACATATATTTAAAGGTTTACCCAGATACCGATACTGTACTATTTATCCCAGAATAAAACACACTAACTAGGTTTCTTTAATAAACAACAACATTATCAGTTTATTACAAAACAGTAATGAAGCAAAGAATTAACACACAGATTGAAATATGAAAGTTCCCTTTTTACCTTAGCCCCACACACACTCTCACACACTGATTAACTGAAAAATAAAGAGGTTTCTCTTTGGAGCTCTGGTACAAAAAAAGAGGAAAAGAATACTTTGGCCAAATACTTGCTAATTCTTGAAGAAAAATATATGGAAAGATGTCAGATGTCCTTTTATTTGTCTGGCGTCTGCATATGTGGTGACAAGTCACTGGGATCCTTTTCTGGAGCAATTCGTTCAGGCGGCGTCGAGGATTTATCCGGCAGGTTTTTCCAGCATCTCAGGAGAAATGCAGCAGCAGGGGTTTCAAGCAGGCCTTTCAGGAGGAATGCAGCATCAATTTCTTACACTCGCTTCTAAGAGCTTTTCACAGAGCTGGAAAAGGCTGAGTTGGGGGTTTGTCCTTGGCAGGTTGATCTTTTAACTCTTCCTCAAAACACTGTCTGTACCCCAACTGACTGTCCAAAGCGAAACCAAAACAATATCTCAAGAGTCAAGATTCCTGACCCCTATAAATCTTGACCTATCACTTCTCTGTAAACATCTTCCCCAGGTCAAAAAAGGTCCCTGCTGAAGACTTATCTGAAGACAGGTGACTTGCAATAAGTGTTGTTTACAAACCAAGTCCAAAAGACCTTCCTATGACCTTGTTTTTTCAAAAAAAAACGCAGAATCCAGCATCTTTGGAATCCTTTTCAGTTTTAAAAACACAAGCCCTCAAAATGTAACCAAAAAAATTGGCAGCAAAGGTAACAGTGGGTACTTGTGGAGCAGTGAAGGGAAGCAGGTGTCAGAGTTCCCAGGTGCAGTGCAGTCCCTTGCGCTGAAGATGGAGGGGTCCATTGCAGCCATGAGTGCCGTTATATCTCTGCCACATTAGCGCATGATGACCTTCATTGAAAAAGCGTCCAATCCCTTAGAGAGTCAAACACAGCAGGCACACAACAATGGCTTCCATACAATAGTGGTTACATAGAAAAGCATTGAGCAAGTGTTTTTTCATGTCACCCCTCTTCGCTCTCCTAATTACTTTTTTAAGGCCCTCTGAATCTGCCATAAGCCTCCTTTTTTCCCCCTTATCCAATCCTCTATATCCCTTGACATCCAGGGTTCCCTGGACTTGTTGGTCCTATCCTTCACCTTAACGGGTACATGTTGGCTCTGAACTCTCACTATTTCCTCTTTGAATGACTCCCACTGGTCTGATGTAGACTTTCCTACAAGTAGCTGCTCCCAGTCCACTTTGGCCAGGTCCTGTTTTATCATATTGAAATCGGCCTTCCCCCAATTCAGTACCTTTATTTCAGGTCCGTCTTTGTCCTTTTCCATAACTACCTTAAATCTTACTGAGTTATGGTCACTATCCCTGAAATGCTCCCCCCACTGACACTTCTACCACTTATCTGGCTTCATTCCCTGGGATTAGGTCCTGTCCTGCCCCTTCTCTGTAGGACTTTCTACGTACTGGCTCAAAAAGCTCTCCTGTATGCATTTTAAGAATTTTGGCCCCTTTAAGCTTTTTGCATTAAGATTATCCCAGTTAATATTGGGGAAGTTGAAATCTACTATTATTACCCTATTATTTTTACACCTCTCTGAGATTTGCTCACATATCTGCTCCTCTATCTCTCCCTGACTGTTTGGAGGGCTGGAGTACACTCCCAGCCAAGTGATTGCCCCCTTTTAGTTTTTACATCTCCCTGTATGTGCTATCCACACGTGTGTGTGTGTATGTGAGTGTATGTGTGTGTTTGTGTGTGTGTGTCTGTGTGTGTTTGTGTGTGTGTGTGTGTGTGTGTGTGTGTGTCTGACCCACTGCCCCACCAAGTCCCAGAGGGGGAAAGCACAGTGTCTGACTCACTGCCCCACCCAGTCCCAGAGGGGGAAAGGACAGCGGCTGACCCACTGCCCCACCCAGTGCCAGAGGGGGAAAGGACAGCGGCTGACCCACTGCCCCACCCAGTGCCAGAGGGGGAAAGGACAGTGTCTGACCCACTGCCCCACCCAGTGCCAGAGGGGGAAAGGACAGTGCTTGACTCACTGTCCCACCCACTCGCTTGGTGACGTTTATTTGTTTTTGGTCAAGGCTGTACCTCAGCTGCAAAGTTGCAGGGTAGACGTTCATTCTGAGATTCCTCTCTACCGCTTAGAACAACCGTGCCCAGTGTGTGACAGGGTGTGACAGGCTGAACCGTCTTGAGCAACAACATCCAGCTGTTGTTAAATGTCCCTTTTGAACATCAGAGACATGGGGCTCTGGTTCGATCAAAGCCTTGTGGGAGTAGCGTACATTCGGAGAACACAACACGACAACAAAGAGCTGGTTTTACCTTAATCTCCGGAGTGAGAGTGTTTGGTGTCTGCAGTCAGGAGATTTTGATCAGCATGAATCAGATTGAGTGGTTCTGAAAAGCCTGTCATCTCCCCCAAACATTGTCAATAGGAAGCTAAATCTCCTCTGCTGCCAGGTCCCACACTATTTCACAGTTGGCCAGCTTTGAATCTGCAGTTACACAGTCAATTCTAATTCAACCTAGCTCCAGGCCCTCCAGAGCTCAAAGGGTTAAGTTCTGAGGACAGTTTGCACAGACTAGGCTTGTATTTGCTTGAGGATAGAAGATTAAGGAATGAATGGAGGTATTTCAAATGATGAGAGGAGTTGATAGGGTAGATGGAGATAAATTATACCCCCCAATGAAAGAGTCCAGAACAAGGGAGCGTATCCTTAAAATGAGAGCTCGGCTGTTCAGGGGTGATGTCAGGAAGCATTTCTTCACACAAAGGGTAGTGCAAATCCCTGGAACTGTCTCTCTATCCCAAAAAAGCTGTTGATGAGAGGGGATGGATTAGAAATTTCAAAACTGAGTTTGATAGATTCTTGTTCGGATAGGGTATGAGGGATCATGCAACCAAGGCAGGTAAATGGTATTACTAACTGGGAGCTGAGGGGTTGAGATGGAGGGTGAGGGAAGAGGCGAGGGGGGGAAGGAGAGGTGAGGAAAGGAGAGAGGACATGGCGGAAGGGGAGAGGAGATGAGGGAAGAAGACGTAAGTGAAGGGGAGGAGGTGAGGGAAGGGGAGAGGAGGTGAGGGAAGGAGAGGAGGTGTGAGGGATTGGGAGAGGAGGTGATGGAAGGGGAGAGGAGGTGAGGGAAGGGGAGGGGAGAGGAAGTGAGGGAATGGGAGAGGAGGTGAGGGAGGGAGAGAGGAGGTGAGGGAGTGAGTGAGGAGGTGAGGGAGGGAGTGAGGCAGTAGGGAGGGAGAGAGGAAGTGAGGGAAAGGGATGGGAGGTGAGGGAAGGGGAGGAGGTGAGAGAACAAGATAAGAGGTGAGGGAAGGGTCAACATTGAGGGGAGAGAAGGTGAGGGAAGGAGAGAGGTGGTGAGGGAAGGAGAGGAGGTGAGGCAAGGGGAGAGGAGGTGAGGGAACAAGATAAGAGGTGAGGGAAGGGTCAACATTGAGGGGAGAGAAGATGAGGGAAGGAGAGAGGAGGTGAGGGAAGGAGAGGAGGTGAGGGAAAGAGGCTGAGGTGAGGGAAGGGTGAAAGTTGAGGAAATGAGTGAAAAGAAGGGGTAGGGTCACAGTTCACTGAACATCACCTGAGCTCCGTTGATACCTCCACATCTACCCCGATGGTGGAGAAGAAAGCTGCAGGAAGGGAGTGAAGCACAGGGTGGAACAGGGGAGGGAAGAGGAGGGGAGAATAGGTGAGGGGAGGAGTGGGAAGCAGTCAGGACGGTGCTGGAGTAGTTTGTGGCTGGGGCAGCGATCACATCTATAAACACTAAGTGATTAACAAATAACGTGCACAATGTTCCCTGTGATCTCCTGCACTGGGTTAGAGAGGATTGGCTCCTGATGTTTCTATGTCTCCTAGGAGATTATGTATGTGTATGTGTGTGGGAACGGGAGAGGGGGGTGGATTAGGGAGTGTTTTAATCATGATGCTCCAGGTATCATGTGTGTTGTGGGCAGGTTTGATGGACGAGCTGGTCCTTTTCTGCCTGTCAATTTTGTATGTACGTATGTTTTCAAGGCACCGGGGTGTCGTGTGATGTTCGTGGGGTTTGCTTCCTCCACAGCGGATTGGCAATTTTCCGATCCTTGCTTCCAGCTTCTAATTTCTGTTAATGCCCAATGTAGCGAGCAGTGAAACAGAGAAACCCATCCTGAAATGTCAGCTGCCCACACCACTGCTGCCATTTACTGAGAAGATCCTCCCACTGAATGAGACTGCGACGGTTCACAACAGAACAACTTCTGCGTCAAACACCGAGTGCAGGTTCACAGGGTGGACTGGGGTTCAAAGAAGAGGAGGCGCAGCCAGAGAGGGAGGGACTTGGAGACATAGCGAGAGATGACACAATGGACAGAAAGAAACAGTGGGAACGAGTGAGAAAGAGGAAGATGGAAGAAAGAGGGACCGAAGGATTTGAATTTCTATAACACCTTTCACAACCGCAGGCCATCCCAAAGTGCTTTACATCCAATGAAATGGAGCCACTGTAGGAAACACAGTCACCAGCACAAACAGCAGTGGCCTGATAATCTATTGTAATGATGTTGGTTGGGGAGTAAATACTAGCCAGGACACCAGGAAAACTCCCCTGATCATTTTCAAAATAGTGCTGTGAGATTTATCACATCCACCTGAAAGGGCGCGCGGGGCCTTGGTTTAATGTCTCATCTGAAAGACGGCACCTCCGACAGCGCAGCACTCCCTGAGTACTGCGCCGGAGTGCCAGCTGAGATCTTGTGCTCACGTCTCTGGAGAAGGGCCTGAACTTGTTGAGAGTGGCAGGAGTGTTTCCCATTGAGCCACGGTTCTCACGCTGAGAGGGACGCTGAGAAAGGTGAAGAGAGATAGAAAGGGGAACCCTGGGATAGAAAGACAGAGGGAAGGAATGAGCATGAGATGAAGGAGAAAGTGTTTGCTCAGGTGCTGTTAAAAGTAGGATCACTGAGCTCCAACCGAGCATCAGGAGGCTCCAGAAAACTAAATTCCATGGGATGGATGGGATTTATTCCGAGGTACTAAGAAAGTGATGGGATGAGATCTGTAAAGTGTGGATGGTCATTATGAGGACTTACATAGGATATAGCGCACAGAAAGAGGCCATTCGGCCCAACCAGTCCATGCTGGTGTTTATGCTCCACTCGGCCCTCCTCCTATCTTACCTCATCTCAATAAGGAAGACAATAAATAGGAGGGCGATCCAGATTGGAAATGAGCTAACATGACTCCCAATTAAGAAAACAACGTCAAACATTCTGAAACAACAAACAAACCCATTAGCTCTCCATCAATACTTAAGAAAGGATACACTTGCATTAGAAACAGTTCAGAGAAGTTTCACTCGACTGAGTCCCGGGATGAAGGGTTTATCTTATGAGGAAAAGTTGGCCAGGTTGGTCCTGTATTCATTGGAGTTTAGAAGAATGAAAGGTGATCTTATTGAAACATATAAGATCCTTAAGGGGCTTGACAGGGTGGATGCTGAGAGGATGTGTCCCCTTGTGGGAGAGACTAGAACTAGGGGACACAGTTTAAAAAGAAAGGGTTTCCCATTTAAGACGGAGATGAGGAGAAAATTCTTCTCTCAGAGCGTGGTTAGGCTGTGGAATTCTCTTCCTCAGAGAGCGGTGGAGGATGGGTCATTGAATATTTTTAAGGCTAAGTTAGAACCTTGATTGACAAGGGAGTCAAAGGTTACAGGGCGTAGGCAGGAAAGTAGAGTTGAGGGCGCAATCAGATCAGCCATGATCTTGTCAAATGGCGGAGCAGGCTCGAGGGGCCGAATGGCCTACTCCTGCTTCTAATTCACACGCTCGTAGGTAAAATATTAGAATAATTGTCTGGAAATATCAGCCCAATCTCTGCGTTTACACAGAATTGTATAGAGTCTACAGCAAAGAATTTACAGCCTTTTGACCATGTCGCTTACAGACGTCCTGAGTGCGGGAAAGGTGCTATATAAATGCAAGTTCTTTCTTTTTTTCTTTGCAGCACCCTTGGGTTCAGGAACGCACAGCAAGCTCCCACGAACACCCAGGAGAGAAAAGATTGGATAGGCTGTTTTAGTGATTTTGGTTGAGGGATAAATATTATTCAGGCCACATGTGGGGAACCCAGCCGCAGCACGTACTACCCACAGTGTTACCAACATTACTATTCATACTATAGTACCAGCCCAGTGTGGTACTTTCCATCTATAGCAGTCATCAGTAATACCAATCACAGCTCTGAACACGCTCAGTATTATTAGCTTCTTGAGATTGCCAGGGAAATGGAACAGTCGAGTGAATTGAACAAGATAGGATCTCAACACGAAAAGAAATTTCACGTCAGCGTTACAAAGAGCTGTTGAGCGCAGACTCAGCACATTTCGAGCCTGCTGCTGTGAGTTCAGTGTTTCCATTTAAACCTCTTGGAGACCCACCCCGGCTAACAGAGCGGAACTGAATGAAGGGTCGGAAAGAAATCTCAGTGAATGTGAAAGCTCATTAAGGCGACAATAAATGAAGAGAGACAATTGTGAAAGCAAGTGAGGAAGAGGAAGATGGAACAAGTGAGTCAGAAAGAACTTGCATTTCTATAGCACCTTGCACAACCCTCAGGATGAACCAAAGCGCTTTACATCCAATGAAGTGGAGTCCCTGTAGGAAACACGGCCACCATCACATACAACAATGGCCTGATCATTTGTTTTAGTGAGGTTGGTTCAGGGATAACTATTGGCCAGGACACTAGGAATAACTTCCCTGCTCTTTCTCTTGAGAAGTGAGCGGGCAGACGGGGCTTTGGTTTAATGTCTCACCTGAAAGACGGCACCTCCGACAGTGCAGCACTCTCACTGTGTATGTAACTTCAAACAACGGTGCCTCTACTCTCACTCACTCTTTGGGACGCCTTCAACTTTTTTTCTCCCTTCCTATTATGGGCTGGATCTTGCTGGAATGGGGCATCTTGCAGAGTGGCTCCATTAGATCTTTTCCTGCATCCCTCAGTTTGAAATTCATTTGCACCCCGACTTGCTGGAGGTGTGAGCTGATAACGCCTTTTATTTTGATTCGTTCACGGTATGTGGGTGTCGCTGGCCAGAACAGCATTTATTGCCCATCACTAATTTCCCTTGAGAAGGTGCTGGTGAACTGCCTTATAGAACTGCTGCAGTCCATATAGGTAGGTGCACCCACAGTGCTGTTAGGAAGGGATTTCCAGGATTTTGACCCCATGACAGAGAAGGAACGGCGACATAGTTCCAAGTCAGGATGGTGTTTGTTGGTCAGGATGGTGTTAGATGGTCAGGATGGTGTTAGATGGTCAGGATGGTGTTAGATGGTCCGGATGGTGTTTGACGGTCAGGATGGTGTTTGATGGTCCGGATGGTGTCTGATGGTCAGGATGGTGTTAGATGGTCCGGATGGTGTTTGACGGTCAGGATGGTGTTTGATGGTCAGGATGGTGTTTGTTGGTCAGGATGGTGTTAGATGGTCCGGATGGTGTTTGACGGTCAGGATGGTGTTAGATGGTCAGGATGGTGTTTGATGGTCCGGATGGTGTCGATGGTCAGGATGGTGTTGGATGGTCAAGATGGTGTTAGATGGTCCGGTTGGTGTTCAATGGTCAGGATGGTGTTTGATGGTCAAGATGGTGTTTGATGGTCAGGATGATGTTTGATGGTCAAGATGGTATTTGATGGTCAGGATGGTGTTTGATGGTCAAGATGGTGTTTGATGGTCAGGATGGTATTTGATGGTCAGGATAGTGTTGGATGGTCAGGATGGTGTTTGTTGGTCAGGATGGGGAGGCGGTGGCGCAGTGGTATTGTCACTGGACTAGTAACCCAGAGACCCAGGGTATTGCTCTGGGGAAATGGGTTCAAATACCACCACAGCAGAAGGTGGAATTTGAATTCAATTAATAAATCTAGAATTAAAAAGCTAGTCTAATGATGGCCATGAAACCATTGTCGTTTGTTGTAAAAACAGGTCTGGTTCACTAATGTCCTTTAGGGAAGGAAATCTGCTGTCCTTATCTGGTCTGGCCTACATGTGACTCCAGAACCACAGCAACGTGGTTAACTCTTACATGCCCTCTGAAATGGCCTAGCAAGCCACTCAGTTGTACCTAACCACTACAAAGTCAATAAAAAGGAATGAAACCGGACGGACCACCCAGCATCGACCTAGGCACCGGAAACGACAACGGCAAACCCAGCCCTGTCGACCCTGCAAAGTCCTCCTTACTAACATCTGGGGGCTTGTGCCAAAGTTGGGAGAGCTGTCCCACAGACTAGTCAAACAACAGCCTGACATAGTCATACTCACGGAATCATATCTGACAGACAATGTCCCAGACACTGCCATCACCATCCCCGGGTATGTCCTGTCCCACCGGCAGGACAGACCCAGCAGAGGTGGTGGCACAGTGGTATACAGTCAGGAGGGAGACTCCCTGGAAGTCCTCAACATCGACTCTGGATCCCATGAAGTCTCATGGCATCAGGTCAAACATGGGCAAGGTAACATCTTACTGATTACCGCCTACCGCCCTCCCTCAGCTGATGACTCAGTACTCCTCCATGTTGAACACCACTTGGAGGAAGCACTGAGGGTGGCAAGGGCACAGAATGTACTCTGGGTGGGGACTTCAATGTCCATCTCCAAGAGTGGCTCGGGAGCACCACTGTTGGCTGAGTCCTAAAGGACATGTCTGCTAGACTGGGTATGCGGCAGGTAGTGAGGGAACCAAAACGAGGAGAAAACATACTTGACCTCGTCCTCACCAATCTGCCTGCCGCAGATGACAGTATTGGTAGGAGTGACCACCGCACAGTTGTTGTGGAGACGAAGTCCCGCCTTCACATTGAGGATACCCTCCTTCGTGTTGTGTGGCACTACCACCGTGCTAAATGGGATAGATATCGAAAAGGTCTTGCAATGCAAAACTGGGCATCCATGAGGCGCTGTGGGCCATCAGCAGCAGCAGAATTGTACTCAACCACAATCTGTAACCTCATGACCCGGCATATTCCCCACTCTACCATTACCATCAAGCCAGGAGACCAACCCTGGTTCAATGAAGAGTTCAGGAGGGCATTCCAGGAGCAGCACCAGGCATACTTCAAAATGAGGTGTCAACTTGGTGAAGCTACAACACAGGACTACTTGCATGCCAAACTGCGTAAACACCATGCGATAGACAGAGCTAAGCAATCCCATAACCAACGGATCAGATCAAAGCTCTGCAGTCCTGCCACATCCAGCCGTGAATGGTGGTGGACAATTAAACAACTAACTGGAGGAGGTGGCTCCACAAATATCCCCATCCTCAATGATGGGGGAGCCCAGCACATCAGTGCGAAAGATAAGGCTGAAGCATTTGCAACAATCTTCAGCCAGAAGTGCCGAGTTGATGATCCATCTCGGCCTCCTCCTGAAGTCCCCAGCATTACAGATGCCAGTCTTCAGCCAATTCGATTCACTCCGCGTGATATCAAGAAACGACTGAAGGCACTGGATACTGCAAAAGCTTTGGGCCCTGACAATAGTCCGGCAATAGTACTGAAGACCTGTGCTCCAGAACTTGCCGCACCCCTAGCCAAGCTATTCTACTACAGCTGCAACGCTGGCATCTACCCTGCAATGTGGAAAATTGCCCAGGTATGTCCTGTACACAAAAAGCAGGACATGTCCAACCCGGCCAATTACCGCCCCATCAGCCTACTCAATCATCAGCAAAGTGATGGAAGGTGTCATCAACAGTGCCATTAAGTGGCACTTGCTTAGCAATAACCTGCTCAGTGACGCTCAGTTTGGGTTCTGCCAGGGCCACTCAGCTCCTGACCTCATTACAGCCTTGGTTCAAACATGGACAGAAGAGCTGAACTCAAGAGGTGAGGTGAGAGTGACTGCCCTTGACATCAAGGCAGCATTTGACCGAGTATGGCATCAAGGAGCCCTAGCAAAACTGAAGTCAATAGGAATCAGGGGGAAAACCCTCCGCTGGCTGGAGTCATACCGAGCGCAAAGGAAGATGGTTGTGGTTGTTGGAGGTCAATCATCTGAGCTCCAGGACATCACTGCAGGAGTTGCTCGGGGTAGTGTCCTAGGCCCAACCATCTTCAGCTGCTTCATCAATGACTTTCCTTCAATCATAAGGTCCGAAGTGGGGATGTTCGCTGATAATTGCACAATGTTCAGCACCATTCGCAACTCCTCAGATACTGAAGCAGTCTCTGTAGAAATGCAGCAAGACCTGGACAATATCCAGGGTTGGGCTGATAAGTGGCAAATAACATTCGCGCCACACAAGTGCAAGGCAATGACCATCTCCAACAAGAGAGAATCTAACCATCTCCCCTTGACATTCAATGACATTACCATCACTGAATCCCCCATCATCAACATCCTAGGGGCTACCATTGACCAGAAACTGAACAGGAGTAGCCATATAAATACCGTGGCTACAAGAGCAGGTCAGAGGCTAGGAATCCTGCAACTAGTGACTCACCTCCTGACTCCCCAAAGCCTATCCACCATCTACAAGGCACAAGTCAGGAGTGTGATGGAATACTCTCCACTTGCCTGGGATGAGTGCAGCTCCAACAACACTCCAGAAGCTCGACACCATCCAGGACAAAGCAGCCCGCTTGATTGACACCCCATCTACAAACACTCACTCCCTCCGCACCAATGCACAGTGGCAGCAGTGTGTACCATCTACAAGATGCACTGCAGCAACGCACCAAGACTCCTTAGACAGCACCTTCCAAACCCACGACCTCTACCACCTCAAAGGACAAGGGCAGCAAATGCATGGGAACACCACCACCTGCAAGTTCCCCTCCAAGTCACACACCATCCTGACTTGGAACTCTCTTGCCGTTCCTTCACTGTCACTGGGTCAAAATCCTGGAACTCCCTTCCTAACACCACATGGACTGCAGCGGTTCAAGAAGGCAGCTCACCACCACCTTCTCAAGGGCAATTAAGGAAGGGCAATAAATGCTGGCCTGGCCAGCGACGCCCACATCCCATGAATGCAGAAAAACAAAATGGTCAGGATGGTATTAGATGGACAGTATGGTGTTTGATAGTCAGGATGGTGTTTGATGGCAGCTTGCTCTCCATTGAGATCTGCTGCACCCACACACAAAATTCATGAACAGCAGGGCAGCCTGTAAACGACAGAACCAACGGTCTAATTGCTTAATCAATGATATTTAAGAATTGAGAACTAGATGCAGGAATAACGTGAATCAAAGTCAAATGAGGTGCAGAACGAGAAATAAAAAGAGGGAAAGAGAACTGATTCAGAGAGAGAAAAGTGACAGAAAGGAAAAGCAAGAGAAAAATGTAGAATTTGACATTTTAGAACTCTCGAACAGCAATTTACTGCATGTGTTTGAATGGTATTAATTGTTCTGTTTCTGGACTGGGAAGGTTGATTGGCATACATTCACAATTATCACAGTGTGGGAAAGGTTTGCAGTTAACTACCAGCCCTGCAGCAAGTTTAATGGGCAATTAATATACAAAAGCAGCAACTTCTGAAAAGTAACAGGGACCCCGATGGCGAGATGTTGTCTATGCATGGCAAATGCTGGAATGGCATCAATCGACCAGCTGGTTCTGGAGATTTGTAACTCTCGGCGATTCTCTTCATCCTTTGACCTTGCTGTCTGATTTGCCCACCAATAACAATGTGTGTGCAGCGTTAGCTCAGTGTTATCTTACTGGCAAGTTCTGGCCCAATATTTTCCTCTTTCCCTTGAAAGAGATTAAAAAGTCAATCGTCCATTCTCAAGTTGAGAGAACACTGAGTGTAAATACTGTTTTGGAACAGAATGAAAATTCAATGGTGCCAGTGTTTATCATGAGGTGGAGAGAGAACGTAGGAACAGTGTCACAAAAATGTGCTAGGTTGAATGATGATTTTTTTAAATCTACCAGCTGGAAACCTGAAATTAAACTGGTGGAGTCGAACCACTAAAACTCTGCAAGCTTTGGACTCTGCCTGCTGAGCGTGAGCAGGCATGTTCCCTGCTGCAGACTGTCATGTTCAGTGGTTTAATTGATCTGCGTTTGATTGTTTTAGTCTGTTCACCAATCAATGCTCACTGTGCTCAATTGCTTAACCCTGAGGGGGGAGCTACTGAGTAGAGAGGTTTCCAAAAAGAACAGACTGAGACCCCCGCAAAGGAAATCAGACACATTGCTGTCTCTCGGAGAACGTCCACATCTTCAAACCGGAAGCCTCTGGACCACCAAAGGAAAACCGCAGGGCCACCAAATTCAGCCTGAAGCCAGCCGAATCACCAACCTCCACAGACTATATACTCCTTTTATTTCTCTGGACTCTAATTCAACCCATCTATCCTTCTCCACTCTGTAACCTATTTGTGTGTTTGTGTGTGTGTGTGTGAAAGTTGGAGCATAGTTTATCAATTTAATTAGATTGGTTTAAGTACAATAAAGCTCACCTCTTTCTTTGTTAAACTCAAGAAAACCTGTCTAATTGGTTCTTTTTATGATCACAGCACGTAAACAGTTAAACACTCACTGAATTGTCACCTCTATCCACTTCAATAAGAAATAAACCTGTTGTGGTCAAACAAGGAGAAGGAAAAGAGGGGAGCCCTTCGACCCCTCCTCACCTGATCGTAACAACAGGAGGCGGCCATTCAGCCCCTCGACCTTGTTCCGCATTCAATGAGATCAGGGCTGATCTGCGATCTAACTCCATTCACCTGCCTTTGCCCCATATCCCTTAATACCTTTGGTTAACAAAAATCTATCCTGGCTCTAGTTTTTAGATTATGCTCCCTAATCCCCCTAATCCTAGACTCCCCAACCAGTTTCTCTCTGTCTGCCTTATTTGTTCCACTTAATATCTTGAAAACTTTGATCAAATCACCTTTAACCTTCTAAATCCCAGTGAATGCAAACCTAGATTGTGTAATCGCTCCTCGTAATTTAACCCTTGGAGTCCAGCTATCATTCTGGTAAATCTACATTGCGCTCCCTCAAAGGCCAATATATCCTTCCTAAGGTGTGGTGCCCAGAACTGCTTGCAGTGCTCCAGATGTGGTCTAACCAGGGCTTTGTAGAGCTGAGACATGACTTCTACCCCCTTGTATTCTAGTCCTCTAGATATAAAGGTCAGCATTCCATTAGCCTTTTTGATTATTTCCTGTACCTGTTCATGACATTTTAATCATCTGTGTACCTGGACCCCTCCCCAACTCTCTTTGGATCTCCACTGTTTCCAGCTTTTCACCATTTACCAAGTACACTGTTCTATCCTTATCAGGTCCAAAGTTGATGACCTCACATTTGCCTATATTGAAATCCATTTGCCACATTCCTTTAATCTATCAATATCTCTTTGTAATTTTATGTTTCCATCCACACTGTTTACAGAGAGAGAGAGAGACAGGAATGCTGGGCACAGCGGGTGATGGAACTATGACAGCCCACAACAAACGAGTTGGCAGGGCAATGTGAGAGGAGGTGAGAGGACTGTGCTGCAGTTACATCTTACAACTAGAGTCTGAGAGAGGGGAAGAGAGAGAGAAAAAAAAAACAAGGAGAGCAATCTATAGAGTAGAAGCAAATGTAGAAATAAAGAGAAAGACAATGGAGGTAATTTTAACTTTACTTGTCGGGAGCGGGGGTGGGGGGGTGGTGCGGTGGGGAGGGGTGGTGGAATCCCCCGTGATTGGGTGGGACGCATTTTTAAAATCCCGCACACTATTATCTCCATTGACTTCCAAATTGGGCGGTGGGTTTAAAAGCAGTATTGCGCCTGATCCCATCAGTTTCCTCATGGATTGGTCAGCTTTGAATTGCTTGCTGGACAGGGATATAAGGGAGAAAATGAGCACAAGAAATTCATAAAAAAAAGACGATAGAGACAGAAAGAAAAAGAGTGGGATGGATAGAGAGCACAGGAGAGAGCCCAAGAACCAGAGAGCCAGAGAGAGAGAGACTGTCATGCAGACCCCCACCTGCCAAGAATGAGCCATATTAATTTTAGTCATTTGAACATCGATTTTAAACTGTCGCTAGAGTGAAGAAATGACTTGTTTGAAGATCACCAGACACTGGGCTGGAAGGGTATTTGCATACGAAGAGATGCTGCTTGTGGAGACAAGGGACTATTCCCTGCTCCAATTAACCCAAGTGGATTTTGATCACCGGACATTGAAGGTGTAGGGAAGTGCAATCCAGGCACTGCTAAGATGATACAATCCACAGAGCCATAACTGGTTAAACCAGCTGGTCACATGACTAACTGGCTGGTCCAGGTTTTTTTGAACTAGCCACAGGACAGCTTGAATTCAGAAGATAGTTTTGAACTGGAAGCTGGAACAAGGAAGCCTCTCTCTCTCTCTCTCTCGCTTTCTCCCAAGCCGTTGGACCCATGGAAGATACGTAAACCTCAGGAGAGAAAAGACTCCAACATCAAAACAAGTTGAAACGTGAGCTGGGCCCCAATGAATTGCAAGACTGACTGGCAACCAAAGACTCCACATTGAACTTAAAGGACTGTAACCACCAGATATTGCCTCAAACTTTTCCCCTTTATTCCTTCTACCTTTTTCTGTCTCTATCTGCATGTGTGTTTATCACGTATGCATGCCAGCGTGGTCGCGTTGCATATTCGTAATTGTTAACCGGATTAGAGTTTAAGATGAATAAACTTTTACCTTTCTTGTTTAAATCTAAGGAAACCTGTTTGATTTCTTTGCCTTACAATTGGAGCAGTGAACAAGGATTCACTGAGGGGGGAGCTAAAAACATGGTGTTTTAAAATTAAACCCTGTTACGGTTAAACCAGGCAAAGGCTGAGAGGGAACCCCTAGACACCTTCTCACTTGGTTGTAACAGAGATTTGGGGGCTAGCGTCTGGGATTTTACCCACAGACAAATGAGAAATTGGAAGTGGGAAACCAAATTGTTCCCAATCAAAAAAGAGAAAAGATTTCAATACAAGTTTTCTTGTGATTGTGTGTGCTTGAATACTAACATGTCTGCAACTGAAGCTAGTCGCTCCCCAAGCCAGGGTGAAGTAACTTGGGATAAGTTAAAAGCACTGTCTATGGAGGAGTTGAGGAAAATGGCTGAGCCGTGTGGGATCACTGTCTGTGGCAAGGCTAGGAAATCTGAACTCCTAAGACTAGTGGCCAACCATTTTTCCCTTGAATCTGAAGAAGCAGAAACAGTGTTAGAAGTAGACCCAGACAGGGTATTGTTAGCAAAGATACAATTGGAACAGAGGAAACTTGAATTAGAAGACAGGGAAAGAGAAAGAGAAAGAGAGAGAGAGGAGAGAAAGCGAAAGAACCTTCCAGAAAGAATGCGAGGAAAGACTGCTGGGACGACTTGCGTTAACTAGGGGATGACAGAGTAACCCCAGTGAAAGCATGGCCAATATGGAGGAGCGTAATTCAGGGCTGGGTGCAGAATTGTTAACACTCTCCCAGTTGATCCCAAAATTCAATGAGGGAGACGTGGAAGCGTTTTTGGTGTCTTTTGAAAAACTGGCAAGGCAGTTAAAGTTGAGGCATGGACTCTGCTGTTACAGAATAAATTAGTAGGAAAAGCCCATGAGGTTTATTCCCTGTTGCCAGATGAGATTTCATCAAATTATGAACTGACAAAAAATGCTACCCTCGGGGCATATGAGTTAGTAACAGAAGCCGATCGCCAAAAGTTTAGAACTCTCAAGAAGCAAGCTCTGTGAAGACGGGAACCTGATGGAAAGCACGTTGGGATTGTCCTTAGTTTGCCTGTGGACGGGGTTGACCTGCTCCTAGGTAATGATCTGGCAGGGACGAAGGTGGTAGCTTCCCTAGAAGAGAAAGAGAGACCGCAGGAAGTCAGAGAGACAGGGCAGTGGCAGGAGACGGTCCCCTGCGTTTTCCCTGAATGTGTTATCAATGAGGCCATGATCAAACCAGCTGCCCCAGAGGAGACTGCATTGGCACTGCAGGCAGATGACCATGAGATCTGTCTATTCGAGAATTTCTTTGGAAAGTTAGAAGACCAGCGAATGTATTTAATGAATCTTCCCTAGCTGAGACTCAACAAGCCGACCCAGTATTGTGAGAGTTAGCACAGGCTGCCCAGTCTGAAATTGAAGCAGAGGGAGTCCCTGATTGCTACTATTGAAAGAATGAGGTACTGATGAGGAAATGGAGTTCTCCTCACAGACGTGAGAGCAAGGAGTGAAGAGTAGTTCACCAGTTAGTGGTGCCACAGAGGTACTGGAGGGAAATGGCCCATGGGATTGCAGTGGCTGTACATGTGGGTATACGAAAAACCAAAGCTTCCATAAGACAGCAGTTTGACTGGCCAAAACTCCACAAAGATGTGTTGTACTGTAGGAGTTGCCACATGTGCCAGGTTGAGGGGAAACCCCAACCGACAGTGAAATCTGCACCCCTAAGTCCTGTAGCGGTGTTTGGAGGACCCTCCAGCAGAGGGCTGGTGAACTGTAAGGGACCCCTGCCAAGAACAAAAGGGGACAGGCAGGCACCAGGCTGGCAACAGGTTAGAAAGGAATGGGGAAAAAGGGACCAAGAGGGCAGGTTAAAGGATGTCTGGGAAGAATCCCAGATGAAAACCCCTACTGTCTGGTCAGCCAACCCCGAAATGTTTGAAACATTAGACCCCACATCCTCCTATGTAAATGCAGACACTAGAAGCACCCTACCAGAGTTGCTACCAGAATTACAGGCACATGCAGGGACAAAGAAAGTCCTGAAGAGGGCAGAGAAACCATTAGGGTGATGCCTCACCTAGTCGAAGTGCCATAGGGCAGTAGAATCTGGACAAATACCTGCAAGTAGGAGTGTTCCAGAGGACAAAGGGAAGATTAGCAAAGAATCCACCCCCACAGTCAGGAAAAAAGAACCAGCCATCCCCTGAGATGAAAACCCCTTGCATTACTCATCAAAGCACTGAAAGAGAGTTCAGAGTGGAACTGCCCACTGCCGCCACTCCTGAGCAGAACTCTAACCTAAGGCTAATTAAATCTAACCCTCCCCCTGCAGAGCTCAACAAGAACAAAGACACCTTAGGCAGTCATGGAAATGTGCAAATTGGAAAAAAAAGAACTTCCCCAAAAAACACATGTTTATTGGGATGCCAAAAGGGCAATTTAAAACAGCACTGCTACCCAGAAAAGACGAACTGTAACAATTATATAATAAAAGCAAAATACTGCAGAAGCTGGAAATCTGAAATAAAAACAAGGTCTGGCAGCATCTGTGGAGAGAGAAGCAGTTTCAGGTTAGTGGCCCTTCTTCAGAACAATTGTTAAGGTTCTGAATGAATGAGAGAGATGCATGTGTGTTTTCCTGTCCTCTTTTTTAAAAATCACATTTCATTCTGCTGGGTGTGCAGGTGTCATGCAGACCCCGCACCTGCCAAGAATGAGGCATATTAATTTTGGTCATATGAACATTGATTTTAAACTGTTGCTGAAGTGAAGAAATGACTTGTTTGAAGATCACCAGACACTGGGCTGGAAGGACATTTGCATACTAAGAGACTCTGCTTGTAGAGACAAAGGACTATTCCCTGCTCCAATTAACCCAAATGGATTTTGATCACCAGACATTGAAGGTGTAAGGAAGTGCATTCCAGGGCCTGCTAAGATGATGCAATCCACAAAGCCAGGACTGGTTAAACCAGCTGGTCATATGATTAACGGCCTGGTCCAGGCCTTTTTTTTGAACTAGCTACAAAGTAGTTTTGAACTGGAAGCTGGAACAAGGAAGCATCTCTCACTCTCTCTCGCTTTCTCCCAAGCCGCTGCACCCACAGAGGACACGTAAACCTCAAGAGAGAAAAGACTCCGACATCGGAACAAGTTGAAGCATGAACTGGGCCCCAACGAATAGCAAGACTTACCTGCAACCAAAGACTCCACATTGAACTTAAAGGACTGTAACTACCAGATATTAACTCAAATGCTTCCCTTGTATTCCTTCTACCTTTTTCTGTCTCTATCTGCATGTGTGTTTATTGCCTATGGATGTTAGTGTGGTCCCATCACATATTCATAGTCGTTAACCGGATTATAGTTTAAGATTAATAAAATCCACCTTTCTTGTTTAAATCTAAGGAAATCTGTTCAATTTCTTTGCCTTACAATTGGAGTAGTGAGCAAGGGTTCACTAAGGGGAAGCTAAAAACACGGTGTTTAAAAATTAAACCCTGTTACAGTTAAACCAGGCAAAGGCTAAGAGGGAACTCCCCAGACCCCTTCTCGCCTGGTCGTAGCAGAGACACACAGAGACAGAGACAGACTGAGAAACAGATCGACCCAGACACAGTGAGACAGGACAGAGAAGAGACAATGAGCACAATGAGAGAGACAGAGAGGAAGAGAGAGATAAGGGGCTGAAGTACTGTGGCAGCACTGCCACCTCAACGCGATGGCATCATCATTTAAATGTCTTACACATTGTTTACTGTTGTCATACTGCAAGAGACGATGGGAACTGGGAGAATGTATAGATTGTATTTGTCGGGACGTGGACATTACAGGGTAGTTTTAATGCTGTGGGCATGGTAATGATGGCTTGTACTCAGACCAACATTAATCCATACCACAGAACTACTGCGGTCAACCTGCAGAACCAAAATTTACACAGTTCTCTGCCCAGACTGGTTTAATTTAGCTTTTGAAGGATGGTGACAGTCCAAGGAGAATAGCGATGGTCTCTGCAAGGCTGGCAGCCTTTTAACCATGATGCCAGCACCTGCTCCAACTTCATGTCTTCACTGCCGCCCCATCACATGCTGTGGGGGGAGTGGGGGGGGGGTGGGGGGGGTGGGTATGGGGTTGGGTGGAACAGCTGACTCCATTAAGCTAAATGGCTGCCCACGTGTAATCACAGCGGTTTGGCAGCTCACCTCACAGGCGGGAACACCGTCATTTTGCAAACCCGCCACCGCACTCGGCACAGGGAGAATAAAGTACAGCCCAAAGAGACAGAGACGGAGAGAGAGGGAGGTAGAGAGATAAAGATAGAGACAGACTGAGAGTGACACAGACACAGTGAGCCAGAACGCAAGAGTAGCCACAAGAAACAGAGAGGGAGAGAAAGAGAGTGAGGGGGGGGGGGGTGGGGGGGGTGGTGGTGAGGTAGAGGGAGAGAGACAGAGAGAGTGAGAGTGACAGATAGAGAGTGACAGTGAAAGAGGGACAGACAGACAGAGAGGGCAGATGGAGAGAGGGGCAATGAGAGAGAGAGACAGTGAGAGACAGGAATGAGGTGTGTTGTGCGTCTTGATGCTGTCCCCAAATACAGAATGGTAGTGGCCCTAACATAAAGTGGCCTGTAGCCCCGAGTGCACCAGATACTTCTTTACATGGTGAAAATCCAGAACTGAACAATAAAACACAGGCCGGTGGCTTGGGCCTGCTCGCTTGCTGGGGCTCAGGAGCTCCCAATCCTCTCTCGGCCCACTTATTTTCTGAAAATGTCCCTCTCTAGCAGTTTTTAAGAAGGTTCTGCCGTCCGGGGAGATCCTGCTTCTTTCATCAAAGCCCCTCCTCCCTCCCCTACCTATCCGACACGACTCCCATGGTAACCACTCTGCACAGGGGGGCATTCAAATCCTGAGAGCTCTCCTGCAGATGTTTCTCTTCAGCTTTTCAGTGGCTGCAGAAAGTAAAATCTTTGGCTTGTTAATCGGCGGGCAGTCAGAATCTGGCCCTCAGGCCTGGCTTCTGGTGTCGGGATGTGCTGGGGGAGTGAGGGATTTGATCCTGCTTCTCTGCCAGATGTTTTCCTTCTGGCCTTCCTCCGCTGCCCAAAAAAGGACGAGGCAATTGGCATTTCTGCAGTGCCCTCCACGACCTCACAACATCCCAGAGTGCCTCACAGCCAATGACTCGCTTCCTTTGAAGTGCAGCCACTTGTTATAATTGCAGGAAATATGACAGTGAAATTGCGCACAGCAAGCTCCCACAAAACACAAGGTGATAATGACCAGATTAGTATTTTTAAGTCATGTTGTTTGAAGGATAATTATTAGACTTGACACAGGCAGGGATGCCCTCTGCTCTTCTTCGAACCAGTGGCCGCAGGAGCTTCCATGTCTGTGAGAGGGATATAGTGCGTTGGTTTAATGAGTCATCTGAAAAATGACAGCTCCGACAGTGCAGCACTCCCCTAGTACTGCCCTTCCGACAGTGCAGCACTCCCATAGTACTGCCCTTCCGACAGTGCAGCACTCCCCCAGTACTGCCCTTCCAACAGTGCAGCACTCCCCCAGTACTGCCCTTCCGACAGTGCAGCACTCCCCCAGTACTGCCCTTCCGACAGTGCAGCACTAGCCCAGAACTGCCCTTCCGACAGTGCAGCACTCCCCCAGTACTGCCCTTCCGACAGTGCAGCACTCCCCCATTACTGCCCTTCCGACAGTGCAGCATTCCCCAAGTACTGCCATGCCGACAGTGCAGCATTCCCCAGTACTGCCCTTCCGACAGTGCAGCACTCCCCCAGTACTGCCCTTCCGACAGTGCAGCACTCCCCCAGTACTGCCCTGCCGACAATGCAGCACTCCCCCAGTACTGCCCTGCCGACAGTGCAGCACTCCCCCAGTACTGCCCCTCTGACAGTGCAGCACTTCCCCAGTACTGCCCTTCCGACAGTGCAGCACTCCCCCAGTATTGCCCTTCCAACAGGGCAGCACTCCCCAAGTACTGTCATGCCGACAGTGCAGCACTCCGCCAATACTGCCCTGCCGACAGTGCAGCACTCCCCCAGTACTGCCGTTCCGACAGTGCATCACTCCCCCAGTACTGCCCTGCCGACAGTGCAGCACTCCCCCAGTACTGCCCTTCCGACAGTGCAGCACTCCCCCAGTACTGCCCTTCTGACAGTGCAGCATTCCCCCAGTACTGCCCTTCCGACAGTGCATCACTCCCCCAGTACTGCCCTGCCGACAGTGCAGCACTCCCCCAGTACTGCCCTTCCGACAGTGCAGCACTCCCCCAGTACTGCCCTTCCGACAGTGCAGCATTCCCCCAGTACTGCCCTTCCGACAGTGCAGCACTCCCCCAGTACTGCCCTTCCGACAGTGCAGCATTCCCCCAGAACTGCCCTTCCGACAGTGCAGCACTCCCCCAGTACTGCCCTTCTGACAGTGCAGCACTCCCACAGTACTGCCCTTCCGAGAGTGCAGCATTCCCCCAGAACTGCCCTTCCGACAGTGCAGCACTCCCCCAGTACTGCCCTTCTGACAGTGCAGCACTCCCACAGTACTGCCCTTCCGAGAGTGCAGCATTCCCCCAGAACTGCCCTTCCGACAGTGCAGCACTCCCGCAGTACTGCCCTTCCGAGAGTGCAGCATTCCCCCAGAACTGCCCTTCCGACAGTGCAGCATTCCCCCAGAACTGCCCGTCCAACAGTGCAGCACTCCCCCAGTACTGCCCTTCTGACAGTGCAGCACTCCCACAGTACTGCACTTCCGAGAGTGCAGCATTCCCCCAGAACTGCCCTTCCGACAGTGCAGCACTCCCCCAGTACTGCCCTTCTGACAGTGCAGCACTCCCCCAGTACTGCCCTTCCGACAGTGCAGCACTCCCCCAGTGCTGCCGTTCAGACAGTGCAGCACTCCCCCAGTACTGCCCTTCCGACAGAGCAGCATTCCGCCAGAACTGCCCTTTCCACAGTGCAGCACTCCCCCTAGTACTGCCCTTCCGACAGTGCAGCACTCCCCCAGTGCTGCCGTTCCGACAGTGCAGCACTCCCCCAGTACTGCCCTTCCGACAGTGCAGCATTCCCCCAGTACTGCCGTTCCGACAGTGCATCACTCCCCCAGTACTGCCCTGCCGACAGTGCAGCACTCCCACAGTACTGCCCTTCCGACAGTGCAGCATTCCCCCAGAACTGCCCTTCCGACAGTGCAGCATTCCCCCAGTACTGCCCTTCCGACAGTGCAGCACTCCCCCAGTACTGCCCTTCCGACAGTGCAGCATTCCCCCAGAACTGCCCTTCCGACAGTGCAGCACTCCCCCAGTACTGCCCTTCTGACAGTGCAGCACTCCCACAGTACTGCCCTTCCGAGAGTGCAGCATTCCCCCAGAACTGCCCTTCCGACAGTGCAGCACCCCCCCAGTACTGCCCTTCTGACAGTGCAGCACTCCCACAGTACTGCCCTTCCGAGAGTGCAGCATTCCCCCAGAACTGCCCTTCCGACAGTGCAGCACTCCCGCAGTACTGCCCTTCCGAGAGTGCAGCATTCCCCCAGAACTGCCCTTCCGACAGTGCAGCACTCCCGCAGAACTGCCCTTCCGACAGTGCAGCACTCCCCCAGTACTGCCCTTCTGACAGTGCAGCACTCCCCCAGTACTGCCCTTCCGACAGTGCAGCACTCCCCCAGTGCTGCCGTTCCGACAGTGCAGCACTCCCCCAGTACTGCCCTTCCGACAGAGCAGCATTCCGCCAGAACTGCCCTTTCCACAGTGCAGCACTCCCCCTAGTACTGCCCTTCCGACAGTGCAGCACTCCCCCAGTGCTGCCGTTCCGACAGTGCAGCACTCCCCCAGTACTGCCCTTCCGACAGTGCAGCACTCCCCCAGTACTGCCCTTCCGACAGTGCAGCATTCCCCCAGTACTGCCCTTCCGACAGTGCAGCACTCCCCCAGTACTGCCCTTCCGACAGTGCAGCATTCCCCCAGAACTGCCCTTCCGACAGTGCAGCACTCCCCCAGTACTGCCCTTCTGACAGTGCAGCACTCCCACAGTACTGCCCTTCCGAGAGTGCAGCATTCCCCCAGAACTGCCCTTCCGACAGTGCAGCACTCCCCCAGTACTGCCCTTCTGACAGTGCAGCACTCCCACAGTACTGCCCTTCCGAGAGTGCAGCATTCCCCCAGAACTGCCCTTCCGACAGTGCAGCACTCCCGCAGTACTGCCCTTCCGAGAGTGCAGCATTCCCCCAGAACTGCCCTTCCGACAGTGCAGCATTCCCCCAGAACTGCCCGTCCAACAGTGCAGCACTCCCCCAGTACTGCCCTTCTGACAGTGCAGCACTCCCACAGTACTGCCCTTCCGAGAGTGCAGCATTCCCCCAGAACTGCCCTTCCGACAGTGCAGCACTCCCCCAGTACTGCCCTTCTGACAGTGCAGCACTCCCCCAGTACTGCCCTTCCGACAGTGCAGCACTCCCCCAGTGCTGCCGTTCAGACAGTGCAGCACTCCCCCAGTACTGCCCTTCCGACAGAGCAGCATTCCGCCAGAACTGCCCTTTCCACAGTGCAGCACTCCCCCTAGTACTGCCCTTCCGACAGTGCAGCACTCCCCCAGTGCTGCCGTTCCGACAGTGCAGCACTCCCCCAGTACTGCCCTTCCGACAGTGCAGCATTCCCCCAGTACTGCCGTTCCGACAGTGCATCACTCCCCCAGTACTGCCCTGCCGACAGTGCAGCACTCCCACAGTACTGCCCTTCCGACAGTGCAGCATTCCCCCAGAACTGCCCTTCCGACAGTGCAGCATTCCCCCAGTACTGCCCTTCCGACAGTGCAGCACTCCCCCAGTACTGCCCTTCCGACAGTGCAGCATTCCCCCAGAACTGCCCTTCCGACAGTGCAGCACTCCCCCAGTACTGCCCTTCTGACAGTGCAGCACTCCCACAGTACTGCCCTTCCGAGAGTGCAGCATTCCCCCAGAACTGCCCTTCCGACAGTGCAGCACCCCCCCAGTACTGCCCTTCTGACAGTGCAGCACTCCCACAGTACTGCCCTTCCGAGAGTGCAGCATTCCCCCAGAACTGCCCTTCCGACAGTGCAGCACTCCCGCAGTACTGCCCTTCCGAGAGTGCAGCATTCCCCCAGAACTGCCCTTCCGACAGTGCAGCACTCCCGCAGAACTGCCCTTCCGACAGTGCAGCACTCCCCCAGTACTGCCCTTCTGACAGTGCAGCACTCCCCCAGTACTGCCCTTCCGACAGTGCAGCACTCCCCCAGTGCTGCCGTTCCGACAGTGCAGCACTCCCCCAGTACTGCCCTTCCGACAGAGCAGCATTCCGCCAGAACTGCCCTTTCCACAGTGCAGCACTCCCCCTAGTACTGCCCTTCCGACAGTGCAGCACTCCCCCAGTGCTGCCGTTCCGACAGTGCAGCACTCCCCCAGTACTGCCCTTCTGACAGTGCAGCACTCCCCCAGTACTGCCCCACCGACAGTACAGCACTCCCCCAGTACTGCCGTTCCAACAGTGCAGCAATCCCCCAGTACTGCCCTTCCGACAGTGCTGCATTCCCCCAGTACTGCCCTGCCGACAGTGCAGCACTCCCCCAGTACTGCCCCACCGACAGTGCAGCACTCCCCCAGTGCTGCCGTTCCGACAGTGCAGCAATCCCCCAGTACTGCCCTTCCGACAGTGTAGCATTCCCCAGTACTGCCCTGCCGACAGTGCAGCACTCCCCCAGTACTGCCCCTCCGACAGTGCAGCGTTCCCCCCAATACTGCCCTTCTGACAGTGCAGCACTCCCCCAGCACTCCCGTTCCGACAGTGCAGCACTCCCCCAGTACTGCCCTTCCGACAGTGCTGCACTCCCCCTAGTACTGCCCTTCCGACAGTGCAGCACTCCCCCCAGTACTGCCCTTCTGCAGTGCAGCATTCCCCAGTACTGCCCTTCCGACAGTGTAGCACTCCTCCAGTACTGCCCTTCCGACAGTGCAGCACTACCCCCAGTACTGCCCTTCCAACAGTGGAGCATTCCCCCCAGTACTGCCCTGCCGACAATGCAGCACTCCCCAGTACTGCCCTTCTGACAGTGCAGCACTCCCCCAGTACTGCCCTTCTGACAGTGCAGCACTCCCCTAGTACTGCCCTTCCGACAGTGGAGCATTCCCCCTAGTACTGCCCTTCCGACAGTGCAGCACTCCCCCAGTACTGCCCTTCCGACAGTGCAGCACACCCCCAGTACTGCCCTTCCGACAGTGCAGCACTCCCCTAGTACTGCCCTTCCAGCAGTTCAGCACTCCCCTCGTACTGCCCTTCCGACAGTGGAGCATTCCCCCTAGTACTGCCCTTCCGACAGTGCAGCACTCCCCCAGTATTGCCCTTCCAACAGGGCAGCACACCCCAAGTACTGCCATGCCGACAGTGCAGCACTCCGCCAATACTGCCCTGCCGACAGTGCAGCATTCCCCCAGTACTGCCGTTCCGACAGTGCATCACTCCCCCAGTACTGCCGTTCCGACAGTGCATCACTCCCCCAGTACTGCCCTGCCGACAGTGCAGCACTCCCCCAGTACTGCCCTTCCGACAGTGCAGCATTCCCCCAGAACTGCCCTTCCGACAGTGCAGCATTCCCCCAGTACTGCCCTTCCGACAGTGCAGCATTCCCCCAGAACTGCCCTTCCGACAGTGCAGCACTCCCCCAGTACTGCCCTTCTGACAGTGCAGCACTCCCACAGTACTGCCCTTCCGAGAGTGCAGCATTCCCCCAGAACTGCCCTTGCGAGAGTGCAGCACTCCCCCAGTACTGCCCTTCTGACAGTGCAGCACTCCCACAGTACTGCCCTTCCGAGAGTGCAGCATTCCCCCAGAACTGCCCTTCCGACAGTGCAGCATTCCCCCAGAACTGCCCGTCCGACAGTGCAGCACTCCCCCAGTACTGCCCTTCTGACAGTGCAGCACTCCCCCAGTACTGCCCTTCCGACAGTGCAGCACTCCCCCAGTGCTGCCGTTCAGACAGTGCAGCACTCCCACAGTAGTGCCCTTCCGACAGAGCAGCATTCCGCCAGTACTGCCCTTCCGACAGTGCAGCATTCCCCCAGTACTGCCGTTTTGACAGTGCATCACTCCCCCAGTACTGCCCTGCCGACAGTGCAGCACTCCCCCAGTACTGCCCTTCCGACAGTGCAGCATTCCCCCAGAACTGCCCTTCCGACAGTGCAGCATTCCCCCAGTACTGCCCTTCCGACAGTGCAGCACTCCCCCAGTACTGCCCTTCCGACAGTGCATCACTCCCCCAGTACTGCCCTGCCGACAGTGCAGCACCCCCCCAGTACTGCCCTTCTGACAGTGCAGCACTCCCACAGTACTGCCCTTCCGAGAGTGCAGCATTCCCCCAGAACTGCCCATCCGACAGTGCAGCACTCCCGCAGTACTGCCCTTCCGAGAGTGCAGCATTCCCCCAGAACTGCCCTTCCGACAGTGCAGCACCCTCCCAGTACTGCCCTGCCGACAGTGCAGCACTCCCGCAGAACTGCCCTTCCGACAGTGCAGCACTCCCCCAGTACTGCCCTTCTGACAGTGCAGCACTCCCCCAGTACTGCCCTTCCGACAGTGCAGCACTCCCCCAGTGCTGCCGTTCCGACAGTGCAGCACTCCCCCAGTACTGCCCTTCCGACAGAGCAGCATTCCGCCAGAACTGCCCTTTCCACAGTGCAGCACTCCCCCTAGTACTGCCCTTCCGACAGTGCAGCACTCCCCCAGTGCTGCCGTTCCGACAGTGCAGCACTCCCCCAGTACTGCCCTTCTGACAGTGCAGCACTCCCCCAGTACTGCCCCACCGACAGTACAGCACTCCCCCAGTACTGCCGTTCCAACAGTGCAGCACTCCCCCAGTGCTGCCGTTCCGACAGTGCAGCAATCCCCCAGTACTGCCCTTCCAACAGTGCTGCATTCCCCCAGTCCTGCCCCACCGACAGTGCAGCACTCCCCCAGTGCTGCCGTTCCGACAGTGCAGCAATCCCCCAGTACTGCCCTTCCAACAGTGCTGCATTCCCCCAGTACTGCCCCTCCGACAGTGCAGCGTTCCCCCCAATACTGCCCTTCCCACAGTGCAGCACTCCCCTCGTTCTGCCCTTCCGGCAGTGCAGCACTCCCCTAGTACTGCCCTTCTGACAGTGCAGCACTCCCCCAGCACTCCCGTTCCGACAGTGCAGCACTCCCCCAGTACTGCCCTTCCGACAGTGCAGCACTCCCCCAGTACTGCCCCTCCGACAGTGCAGCGTTCCCCCCAATACTGCCCTCCCCACAGTGCAGCACTCCCCTCGTTCTGCCCTTCCGGCAGTGCAGCACTCCCCTAGTACTGCCCTTCTGACAGTGCAGCACTCCCATAGTACTGCCCTTCTGACAGTGCTGCACCCCCCTAGTACTGCCCTTCCGGCAGTGCAGCACTCCCCTAGTACTGCCCTTCCAGCAGTTCAGCACTCCCCTCGTACTGCCCCTCTGACAGTGCAGCACTCCCCTAGTACTGCCCTTCCCACAGTGCAGCACTCCCCTTGTTCTGCCCTTCCGACAGTGCAGCACTCCCCTAGTACTGCCCTTCCAGCAGTTCAGCAATCCCCTCGTACTGCCCCTCTGACAGTGCAGCACTCCCCTAGTACTGCCCTTCTGACAGTGCAGCACTCCCATAGTACTGCCCTTCTGACAGAACAGCACTCCCCTAGTACTGCCCTTCCGACAGTGCAGCACTCCCCGAGTACTGCCCTTCTGACAGTGCAGCACTCCCATAGTACTGCCCTTCTGACAGTGCAGCACTCCCATAGTACTGCCCTTCTGACAGTGCAGCACTCCCCTAGTACTGCCCTTCCCACGGTGCAGCAATCCCCCAGTCCTGCCCTTCCGGCAGTGCAGCACTCCCCTCGTCCTGCCCTTCCGGCAGTTCAGCACTCCCCTCGTACTGCCCCTCTGACAGTGCAGCACTCCCCTAGTACTGCCCTTCCGGCAGTGCAGCACTCCCCTAGTACTGCCCTTCTGACAGTGTAGCACTCCCATAGTACTGCCCTTCTGACAGTACAGCACTCCCCCAGTACTGCCCTTCCCACAGTGCAGCACTCCCCTCGTTCTGCCCTTCCGGCAGTGCAGCACTCCCCTAGTACTGCCCTTCTGACAGTGCAGCACTCCCATAGTACTGCCCTTCTGACAGTACAGCACTCCCCGAGTACTGCCCTTCCCACAGTGCTGCACTCCCCTAGTACTGCCCTTCCGGCAGTGCAGCACTCCCCTAGTACTGCCCCTCTGACAGTGCAGCACTCCCCTAGTACTGCCCTTCCCATGGTGCAGCACTCCCCTAGTCCTGCGCTTCCGGCAGTGCAGCACTCCCCTAGTACTGCCCTTCTGACAGTGTAGCACTCCCATAGTACTGCCCTTCTGACAGTACAGCACTCCCCTAGTACTGCCCTTCCCACAGTGCTGCACTCCCCTAGTACTGCCCTTCCGGCAGTGCAGCACTCCCCTAGTACTGCCCTTCTGACAGTGTAGCACTCCCATAGTACTGCCCTTCTGACAGTACAGCACTCCCCTAGTACTGCCCTTCCCACAGTGCTGCACTCCCCTAGTACTGCCCTTCCGGCAGTGCAGCACTCCCCTAGTACTGCCCCTCTGACAGTGCAGCACTCCCCTAGTACTGCCCTTCCCATGGTGCAGCACTCCCCTAGTCCTGCGCTTCCGGCAGTGCAGCACTCCCCTAGTACTGCCCTTCTGACAGTGTAGCACTCCCATAGTACTGCCCTTCTGACAGTGCTGCACTCCCCCAGTACTGCCCTTCCCACGGTGCAGCACTCCCCTAGTACTGCCCTTCCAGCAGTTCAGCACTCCCCTCGTACTGCCCCTCTGACAGTGCAGCACTCCCCTAGTACTGCCCTTCCCACAGTGCAGCACTCCCCTAGTACTGCCCTTCCGGCAGTTCAGCACTCCCCTCGTACTGCCCTTCCGACAGTGCAGCACTCCCCTAGTACTGCCCTTCTGACAGTGCAGCACTCCCCTAGTACTGCCCCTCCGACAGTGTAGCACTCCCATAGTACTGCCCCTCTGACAGTTCAGCACTCCCCTAGAACTGCCCTTCCCACAGTGCAGCACTCCCCTCGTACTGCCCTTCCGGCAGTGCAGCACTCCCCTTGTACTGCCCTTCCCACAGTGCAGCACTCCCCTAGTACTGCCCTTCCGGCAGTTCAGCACTCCCCTCGTACTGCCCTTCCGGCAGTGCAGCACTCCCCTTGTACTGCCCTTCCGGCAGTTCAGCACTCCCCTAGTACTGCCCTTCCGGCAGTTCAGCACTCCCCTCGTACTGCCCTTCCGACAGTGCAGCACTCCCCTAGTACTGCCCTTCCCACAGTGCAGCACTCCCCTCGTACTGCCCTTCCGGCAGTGCAGCACTCCCCTTGTACTGCCCTTCCGGCAGTTCAGCACTCCCCTCGTACTGCCCCTCTGACAGTGCAGCACTCCCCTAGTACTGCCCTTCCCACAGTGCAGCACTCCCCTCGTACTGCCCTTCCGGCAGTTCAGCACTCCCCTCGTACTGCCCCTCTGACAGTGCAGCACTCCCCTAGTACTGCCCTTCCGGCAGTTCAGCACTCCCCTCGTACTGCCCTTCCGGCAGTGCAGCACTCCCCTTGGACTGCCGTTCCAACAGTGCAGCACTCCCCGAGTACTGCCCTTCCGACAGTGCAGCACTCCCCCAGTACTGTCCTTTCGACATTGCAGCATTCCCCAGTACTGCCCCACCGACAGTGCAGCACTCCTCCAGTACTGCCCCACCGACAGTGCAGCACTCCCCCAGTACTGCCCATCCGACAGTGCAGCACTCCGCCAGTGCTGCCCTTCCGACAGTGCAGCATTCCCCCAGTACTGCCCTTCTGACAGTACAGAACTCCCCCAGTACTGCCCTTCCGGCATTGCAGCACTCCCCTAGTACTGCCCTTCTGGCAGTTCAGCACTCCCCTAGTACTGCCCTTCCGGCTGTTCAGCACTCCCCTCGTACTGCCGTTCCGACAGAGCAGCACTCCCCGAGTACTGCCCTTCTGACAGTGCAGCACTCCCGTAGTACTGCCCTTCTGACAGTGCAGCACTCCCATAGTACTGCCCTTCTGACAGTGCAGCACTCCCCTAGTACTGCCCTTCCCACAGTGCAGCACTCCCCTAGTACTGCCCTTCCGGCAGTTCAGCACTCCCCTCGTACTGCCCTTCCGGCAGTGCAGCACTCCCCTTGTACTGCCCTTCCGGCAGTTCAGCACTCCCCTAGTACTGCCCTTCCGGCAGTTCAGCACTCCCCTCGTACTGCCCTTCCGACAGTGCAGCACTCCCCTAGTACTGCCCTTCCCACAGTGCAGCACTCCCCTAGTACTGCCCTTCCGGCAGTGCAGCACTCCCCTAGTACTGCCCTTCCGGCAGTTCAGCACTCCCCTCGTACTGCCCCTCTGACAGTGCAGCACTCCCCTAGTACTGCCCTTCCCACAGTGCAGCACTCCCCTCGTACTGCCCTTCCGGCAGTTCAGCACTCCCCTCGTACTGCCCCTCTGACAGTGCAGCACTCCCCTAGTACTGCCCTTCCGGCAGTTCAGCACTCCCCTCGTACTGCCCTTCCGGCAGTGCAGCACTCCCCGAGTACTGCCGTTCCAACAGTGCAGCACTCCCCGAGTACTGCCCTTCCGACAGTGCAGCACTCCCCGAGTACTGCCCTTCCGACAGGGCAGCACTCCCCCAGTACTGTCCTTTCGACAGTGCAGCTTCCCCAGTACTGCCCCACCGACAGTGCAGCACTCCTCCAGTACTGCCCCACCGACAGTGCAGCACTCCCCCAGTACTGCCCATCCGACAGTACAGAACTCCCCCAGTACTGCCCATCCGACAGTGCAGCACTCCGCCAGTGCTGCCCTTCCGACAGTGCAGCACTCCCCCAGTACTGCCCTTCTGACAGTGCAGCACTCCCCCAGTACTGCCCCACCGACAGTACAGCACTCCCCCAGTACTGCCGTTCCAACAGTGCAGCACTCCCCCAGTGCTGCCGTTCCGACAGTGCAGCAATCCCCCAGTACTGCCCTTCCAACAGTGCTGCATTCCCCCAGTCCTGCCCCACCGACAGTGCAGCACTCCCCCAGTGCTGCCGTTCCGACAGTGCAGCAATCCCCCAGTACTGCCCTTCCAACAGTGCTGCATTCCCCCAGTACTGCCCCTCCGACAGTGCAGCGTTCCCCCCAATACTGCCCTTCCCACAGTGCAGCACTCCCCTCGTTCTGCCCTTCCGGCAGTGCAGCACTCCCCTAGTACTGCCCTTCTGACAGTGCAGCACTCCCCCAGCACTCCCGTTCCGACAGTGCAGCACTCCCCCAGTACTGCCCTTCCGACAGTGCAGCACTCCCCCAGTACTGCCCCTCCGACAGTGCAGCGTTCCCCCCAATACTGCCCTTCCCACAGTGCAGCACTCCCCTCGTTCTGCCCTTCCGGCAGTGCAGCACTCCCCTAGTACTGCCCTTCTGACAGTGCAGCACTCCCATAGTACTGCCCTTCTGACAGTGCTGCACCCCCCTAGTACTGCCCTTCCGGCAGTGCAGCACTCCCCTAGTACTGCCCTTCCAGCAGTTCAGCACTCCCCTCGTACTGCCCCTCTGACAGTGCAGCACTCCCCTAGTACTGCCCTTCCCACAGTGCAGCACTCCCCTTGTTCTGCCCTTCCGACAGTGCAGCACTCCCCTAGTACTGCCCTTCCAGCAGTTCAGCAATCCCCTCGTACTGCCCCTCTGACAGTGCAGCACTCCCCTAGTACTGCCCTTCTGACAGTGCAGCACTCCCATAGTACTGCCCTTCTGACAGAACAGCACTCCCCTAGTACTGCCCTTCCGACAGTGCAGCACTCCCCGAGTACTGCCCTTCTGACAGTGCAGCACTCCCATAGTACTGCCCTTCTGACAGTGCAGCACTCCCATAGTACTGCCCTTCTGACAGTGCAGCACTCCCATAGTACTGCCCTTCTGACAGTGCAGCACTCCCCTAGTACTGCCCTTCCCACGGTGCAGCAATCCCCCAGTCCTGCCCTTCCGGCAGTGCAGCACTCCCCTCGTCCTGCCCTTCCGGCAGTTCAGCACTCCCCTCGTACTGCCCCTCTGACAGTGCAGCACTCCCCTAGTACTGCCCTTCCGGCAGTGCAGCACTCCCCTAGTACTGCCCTTCTGACAGTGTAGCACTCCCATAGTACTGCCCTTCTGACAGTACAGCACTCCCCCAGTACTGCCCTTCCCACAGTGCAGCACTCCCCTCGTTCTGCCCTTCCGGCAGTGCAGCACTCCCCTAGTACTGCCCTTCTGACAGTGCAGCACTCCCATAGTACTGCCCTTCTGACAGTACAGCACTCCCCGAGTACTGCCCTTCCCACAGTGCTGCACTCCCCTAGTACTGCCCTTCCGGCAGTGCAGCACTCCCCTAGTACTGCCCCTCTGACAGTGCAGCACTCCCCTAGTACTGCCCTTCCCATGGTGCAGCACTCCCCTAGTCCTGCGCTTCCGGCAGTGCAGCACTCCCCTAGTACTGCCCTTCTGACAGTGTAGCACTCCCATAGTACTGCCCTTCTGACAGTACAGCACTCCCCTAGTACTGCCCTTCCCACAGTGCTGCACTCCCCTAGTACTGCCCTTCCGGCAGTGCAGCACTCCCCTAGTACTGCCCTTCTGACAGTGTAGCACTCCCATAGTACTGCCCTTCTGACAGTACAGCACTCCCCTAGTACTGCCCTTCCCACAGTGCTGCACTCCCCTAGTACTGCCCTTCCGGCAGTGCAGCACTCCCCTAGTACTGCCCCTCTGACAGTGCAGCACTCCCCTAGTACTGCCCTTCCCATGGTGCAGCACTCCCCTAGTCCTGCGCTTCCGGCAGTGCAGCACTCCCCTAGTACTGCCCTTCTGACAGTGTAGCACTCCCATAGTACTGCCCTTCTGACAGTGCTGCACTCCCCCAGTACTGCCCTTCCCACGGTGCAGCACTCCCCTAGTACTGCCCTTCCAGCAGTTCAGCACTCCCCTCGTACTGCCCCTCTGACAGTGCAGCACTCCCCTAGTACTGCCCTTCCCACAGTGCAGCACTCCCCTAGTACTGCCCTTCCGGCAGTTCAGCACTCCCCTCGTACTGCCCTTCCGACAGTGCAGCACTCCCCTAGTACTGCCCTTCTGACAGTGCAGCACTCCCCTAGTACTGTCCCTCCGACAGTGTAGCACTCCCATAGTACTGCCCCTCTGACAGTTCAGCACTCCCCTAGAACTGCCCTTCCCACAGTGCAGCACTCCCCTCGTACTGCCCTTCCGGCAGTGCAGCACTCCCCTTGTACTGCCCTTCCCACAGTGCAGCACTCCCCTAGTACTGCCCTTCCGGCAGTTCAGCACTCCCCTCGTACTGCCCTTCCGGCAGTGCAGCACTCCCCTTGTACTGCCCTTCCGGCAGTTCAGCACTCCCCTAGTACTGCCCTTCCGGCAGTTCAGCACTCCCCTCGTACTGCCCTTCCGACAGTGCAGCACTCCCCTAGTACTGCCCTTCCCACAGTGCAGCACTCCCCTCGTACTGCCCTTCCGGCAGTGCAGCACTCCCCTTGTACTGCCCTTCCGGCAGTTCAGCACTCCCCTCGTACTGCCCCTCTGACAGTGCAGCACTCCCCTAGTACTGCCCTTCCCACAGTGCAGCACTCCCCTCGTACTGCCCTTCCGGCAGTTCAGCACTCCCCTCGTACTGCCCCTCTGACAGTGCAGCACTCCCCTAGTACTGCCCTTCCGGCAGTTCAGCACTCCCCTCGTACTGCCCTTCCGGCAGTGCAGCACTCCCCTTGGACTGCCGTTCCAACAGTGCAGCACTCCCCGAGTACTGCCCTTCCGACAGTGCAGCACTCCCCCAGTACTGTCCTTTCGACAGTGCAGCATTCCCCAGTACTGCCCCACCGACAGTGCAGCACTCCTCCAGTACTGCCCCACCGACAGTGCAGCACTCCCCCAGTACTGCCCATCCGACAGTGCAGCACTCCGCCAGTGCTGCCCTTCCGACAGTGCAGCATTCCCCCAGTACTGCCCTTCTGACAGTACAGAACTCCCCCAGTACTGCCCTTCCGGCATTGCAGCACTCCCCTAGTACTGCCCTTCTGGCAGTTCAGCACTCCCCTAGTACTGCCCTTCCGGCTGTTCAGCACTCCCCTCGTACTGCCGTTCCGACAGAGCAGCACTCCCCGAGTACTGCCCTTCTGACAGTGCAGCACTCCCGTAGTACTGCCCTTCTGACAGTGCAGCACTCCCATAGTACTGCCCTTCTGACAGTGCAGCACTCCCCTAGTACTGCCCTTCCCACAGTGCAGCACTCCCCTAGTACTGCCCTTCCGGCAGTTCAGCACTCCCCTCGTACTGCCCTTCCGGCAGTGCAGCACTCCCCTTGTACTGCCCTTCCGGCAGTTCAGCACTCCCCTAGTACTGCCCTTCCGGCAGTTCAGCACTCCCCTCGTACTGCCCTTCCGACAGTGCAGCACTCCCCTAGTACTGCCCTTCCCACAGTGCAGCACTCCCCTAGTACTGCCCTTCCGGCAGTGCAGCACTCCCCTAGTACTGCCCTTCCGGCAGTTCAGCACTCCCCTCGTACTGCCCCTCTGACAGTGCAGCACTCCCCTAGTACTGCCCTTCCCACAGTGCAGCACTCCCCTCGTACTGCCCTTCCGGCAGTTCAGCACTCCCCTCGTACTGCCCCTCTGACAGTGCAGCACTCCCCTAGTACTGCCCTTCCGGCAGTTCAGCACTCCCCTCGTACTGCCCTTCCGGCAGTGCAGCACTCCCCGAGTACTGCCGTTCCAACAGTGCAGCACTCCCCGAGTACTGCCCTTCCGACAGTGCAGCACTCCCCGAGTACTGCCCTTCCGACAGGGCAGCACTCCCCCAGTACTGTCCTTTCGACAGTGCAGCTTCCCCAGTACTGCCCCACCGACAGTGCAGCACTCCTCCAGTACTGCCCCACCGACAGTGCAGCACTCCCCCAGTACTGCCCATCCGACGTGCAGCACTCTGCCAGTGCTGCCCTTCCGACAGTGCAGCATTCCCCCAGTACTGCCCTTCTGACAGTACAGAACTCCCCCAGTACTGCCCATCCGACAGTGCAGCACTCCGCCAGTGCTGCCCTTCCGACAGTGCAGCATTCCCCCAGTACTGCCCTTCTGACAGTACAGAACTCCCCCAGTACTGCCCCACCGACAATGCAGCACTCCCCCAGTACTGCCCATCCGACAGTGCAGCACTCCGCCAGTGCTGCCCTTCCGACAGTGCAGCATTCCCCCAGTACTGCCCTTCCGACAGTGCAGCACTCCCCCTAGTACTGCCCTTCCGACAGTGCAGCACTCCTCCAGTACTGCCCTTCCGACAGTGCAGCATTCCCCCAGTACTGCCCTTCCGACAGTGCAGCATTCCACCAGTACTGCCCTTCGGACAGTGCAGCATTCCCCCAGTACTGCCCTTCCGACAGTGCAGAACTCCCCCAGTACTGCCCATCCGACAGTGCAGCACTCCCCCAGTACTGCCCTTCCGACAGTGCAGCATCCCCCCAGTACTGCCCTTCCAACAGTGCAGCACTCCCCCAATACTGCCCTTCCAACAGTGCAGCACTCCCCCAGTACTGCCCCACCGACAGTACAGCACTGCCCCAGTACTGCCCTTCCGACAGTGCAGCACTCCCCTAGTACTGCCCCTCCGACAGTGCAGCACTCCCCCAGTACTGCCCCTCCGACAGTACAGCACTGCCCCAGTACTGCCCTACCGACAGTGCAGCACTCCCCGAGTACTGCCCCTCTGATAGTGCAGCACTCCCCCAGTACTGCCCCTCCGACAGTGCAGCACGCCCCCAGTACTGCCCTTCCGACAGTGCAGAACTCCCCCAGTACTGCCCCTCTGACCGTGCGGCACTCTTCCAGTACTGCCGCTCCGACAGTGCAGCACTCCCCCTGTACTGCCCCACCGACAGTGCAGCACTCCCCCAGTACTGCCCTTCCGACAGTGCAGCACTCCCCCAGTGCTGCCCTTCCGACCCTGCAGCACTCCCCCAGAACTGCCCCTCAACAGTGCAGCACTCTTCCAGTACTGCCCCTCCGACAGTGCAGCACTCCCCTAGTACTGCCCTTCTGACAGTGCAGCACTCCCATGGTACTGCCCTTCCCACAGTGCAGCACTCCCCTAGTACTGCCCCTCCGACAGTGCAGCACTCCCCTAGTACTGCCCTTCTGACAGTGCAGCACTCCCCTAGTACTGCCCTTCTGACAGTGCAGCACTCCCCTGGTACTGCCCTTCCGGCATTGCAGCACTCCCCTAGTACTGCCCTTCCGGCAGTTCAGCACTCCCCTAGTACTGCCCTTCCGGCTGTTCAGCACTCCCCTCGTACTGCTGTTCCGACAGAGCATCACTCCCCGAGTACTGCCCTTCTGACAGTGCAGCACTCCCATAGTACTGCCCTTCTGACATTGCAGCACTCCCCTAGTACTGCCCTTCTGACAGTGCAGCACTCCCATAGTACTGCCCTTCTGACAGTGCAGCACTCCCCTAGTACTGCCCTTCCCACAGTGCAGCACTCCCCTTGTACTGCCCTTCCGACAGTGCCCCGCTCCCCTAGTACTGCCCTTCTGACAGTGCAGCACTCCCGTAGTACTGCCCTTCTGACAGTGCCGCACTCCCATAGTACTGCCCTTCCGACAGTGCCCCACTCCCCTAGTACTGCCCTTCCCACAGTACAGCACTCCCCTAGTACTGCCCTTCCGGCAGTTCAGCACTCCCCTCGTACTGCCCTTCCGGCAGTGCAGCACTCCCCTTGTACTGCCCTTCTGACAGTGCAGCACTCCCCTTGTACTGCCCTTCCGGCAGTTCAGCACTCCCCTAGTACTGCCCTTCCGGCAGTTCAGCACTCCCCTCGTACTGCCGTTCCGACAGAGCAGCACTCCCCGAGTACTGCCCTTCTGACAGTGCAGCACTCCCATAGTACTGCCCTTCTGACAGTGCAGCACTCCCCTAGTACTGCCCTTCCCACAGTGCAGCACTCCCCTTGTACTGCCCTTCCGACAGTGCCCCACTCCCCTAGTACTGCCCTTCTGACAGTGCAGCACTCCCCTTGTACTGCCCTTCCGACAGTGCCCCACTCCCCTAGTACTGCCCTTCTGACAGTGCAGCACTCCCGTAGTACTGCCCTTCTGACAGTGCAGCACTCCCCTAGTACTGCCCTTCCCACAGTGCAGCACTCCCCTTGTACTGCCCTTCCGACAGTGCCCCGCTCCCCTCGTACTGCCCTTCTGACAGTGCAGCACTCCCCTCGTACTGCTCCTCTGACAGTGCAGCACTCCCGTAGTACTGCCCTTCTGACAGTGCAGCACTCCCATAGTACTGCCCTTCTGACAGTGCAGCACTCCCCTAGTACTGCCCTTCCGACAGTGCCCCACTCCCCTAGTACTGCCCTTCCCACAGTGCAGCACTCCCCTAGTACTGCCCTTCCGGCAGTTCAGCACTCCCCTCGTACTGCCCTTCCGGCAGTGCAGCACTCCCCTTGTACTGCCCTTCTGACAGTGCAGCACTCCCCTTGTACTGCCCTTCCGGCAGTTCAGCACTCCCCTAGTACTGCCCTTCCGGCAGTTCAGCACTCCCCTCGTACTGCCCTTCCGACAGTGCAGCACTCCCCTAGTACTGCCCTTCTGACAGTGCAGCACTCCCCTAGTACTGCCCTTCTGACAGTGCAGCACTCCCATGGTACTGCCCTTCCCACAGTGCAGCACTCCCCTAGTACTGCCCCTCCGACAGTGCAGCACTCCCCTAGTACTGCCCTTCTGACAGTGCAGCACTCCCCTAGTACTGCCCTTCTGACAGTGCAGCACTCCCCTGGTACTGCCCTTCCGGCATTGCAGCACTCCCCTAGTACTGCCCTTCCGGCAGTTCAGCACTCCCCTAGTACTGCCCTTCCGGCTGTTCAGCACTCCCCTCGTACTGCTGTTCCGACAGAGCATCACTCCCCGAGTACTGCCCTTCTGACAGTGCAGCACTCCCATAGTACTGCCCTTCTGACATTGCAGCACTCCCCTAGTACTGCCCTTCTGACAGTGCAGCACTCCCATAGTACTGCCCTTCTGACAGTGCAGCACTCCCCTAGTACTGCCCTTCCCACAGTGCAGCACTCCCCTTGTACTGCCCTTCCGACAGTGCCCCGCTCCCCTAGTACTGCCCTTCTGACAGTGCAGCACTCCCGTAGTACTGCCCTTCTGACAGTGCCGCACTCCCATAGTACTGCCCTTCCGACAGTGCCCCACTCCCCTAGTACTGCCCTTCCCACAGTACAGCACTCCCCTAGTACTGCCCTTCCGGCAGTTCAGCACTCCCCTCGTACTGCCCTTCCGGCAGTGCAGCACTCCCCTTGTACTGCCCTTCTGACAGTGCAGCACTCCCCTTGTACTGCCCTTCCGGCAGTTCAGCACTCCCCTAGTACTGCCCTTCCGGCAGTTCAGCACTCCCCTCGTACTGCCGTTCCGACAGAGCAGCACTCCCCGAGTACTGCCCTTCTGACAGTGCAGCACTCCCATAGTACTGCCCTTCTGACAGTGCAGCACTCCCCTAGTACTGCCCTTCCCACAGTGCAGCACTCCCCTTGTACTGCCCTTCCGACAGTGCCCCACTCCCCTAGTACTGCCCTTCTGACAGTGCAGCACTCCCCTTGTACTGCCCTTCCGACAGTGCCCCACTCCCCTAGTACTGCCCTTCTGACAGTGCAGCACTCCCGTAGTACTGCCCTTCTGACAGTGCAGCACTCCCCTAGTACTGCCCTTCCCACAGTGCAGCACTCCCCTTGTACTGCCCTTCCGACAGTGCCCCGCTCCCCTAGTACTGCCCTTCTGACAGTGCAGCACTCCCCTCGTACTGCTCCTCTGACAGTGCAGCACTCCCGTAGTACTGCCCTTCTGACAGTGCAGCACTCCCATAGTACTGCCCTTCTGACAGTGCAGCACTCCCCTAGTACTGCCCTTCCGACAGTGCCCCACTCCCCTAGTACTGCCCTTCCCACAGTGCAGCACTCCCCTAGTACTGCCCTTCCGGCAGTTCAGCACTCCCCTCGTACTGCCCTTCCGGCAGTGCAGCACTCCCCTTGTACTGCCCTTCTGACAGTGCAGCACTCCCCTTGTACTGCCCTTCCGGCAGTTCAGCACTCCCCTAGTACTGCCCTTCCGGCAGTTCAGCACTCCCCTCGTACTGCCCTTCCGACAGTGCAGCACTCCCCTAGTACTGCCCTTCTGACAGTGCAGCACTCCCCTCGTACTGCCTTTCCGACAGTGCAGCACTCCCCTAGTACTGCCCTTCTGACAGTGCAGCACTCCCCCAGCAGTGCCCCTCTGACAGTGCAGCACTCCCCCAGCAGTGCCCCTCTGAGAACGCAGCACTCCCTGTGGTGTCCGTCTACATTATGTGCTCAATTATTCAATCTTCGCCATTAACTATTCTTCTGAGCAATCTGCTGTACTTCGAGCCCAGCCATTGGATGGTGACTGAGAGGAAGAATGCTCCCACTGAGCAAGGCTGACAGCCTGACCTACTGATTCCTGACCTCCCGTGTCCTCCCCATCCTTCAAATATCCACTGAGGACGTCCTTAGAGAACCACAAGGCCTAGCAATCGGCGGTGGGGAGCAGGGTGGGGGTGTGGGGGTGCTGGGCAGGGAGGGAGGTGGGGCAGGTGAAGAAAGAGTTTGTACGTATCAACACACCCACCCGTTGACACAAGCACACACCCACACGTCAGCTCACACACACACACATTGAAGCAGCTCCATTCCTGTACCAGGGCTGCCCTTTCCAACACAGCTGACAATTAAACCGCCATTGCTCTGTAATGCACTGAGTGTTAGCCAGCGACGCGGCCCCTGTCTCTTTCCATTAGATTCACTCTGCTCTATACAAGTGGATGGCTCGCACTTCCTGCTGTGCTTCCCCTGTGGAGCACTGTAACAGTACTGATGTTCCAATCCTCTTCATGGTTGTTGCACAGCAGTGTCCCTGTGTGCTGTCTAACCTGACATTTCCACCTCTCACACAGGGATCGCAGGGCCGCACTCCCACCAACATCATTCTTGGGATGCGGAAATAAAAACAAGAAATGCTGGAACCACTCAGCAGGTCTGGCAGCATCTGTGGAAAGAGAAGCAGAGTTAACGTTTCGGGTCAGTGACCCTTCTTCGGAACTAGCAAATATTAGAAAGGTCAAAGGTTATGAGCAAGTGAGGTGGGGGTGGGGCAAGAGATAACAAAGGAGAAGGTGCAGATTGGACCAGGCCACATAGCTGACCAAAAGGTCATGGAAAAAAGGCAAACAATATGTTAATGGTGTGTTGAAAGACAAAGCATTAGCACAGAAAAGGTGTTAACGGACTGAATATTGAACAGCAGCAAGTACAAACATGAAAAAAAACAGTGGGTAAGCAAACTGAACAAACTAAGATGAAATGAAATAAATGCAAAAAAAAAGATTGTAAAAAATGTAAAAAAGAAAAAAGAAAAAATAACTAAAAGTAAAAGTAAAATGGGGGGCCCGTCATGCTCTCAAATTATTGAACTCAATGTTCAGTCCGGCAGGCTGTAGTGTGCCTAATCGGAAAATGAGGTGCTGTTCCTCGAGCTTGCGTTGATGTTCACTGGAACACTGCAGCAATCCCAGGACAGAGATGTGAGCATGAGAGCAGGGGGGTGTGTTGAAATGGCAAGCAACCGGAAGCTCAGGGTCCTGCTTGCGGACTGAGTGGAGATGTTCCGCAAAGCAGTCACCCAGTCTGCGCTTGGTCTCCCCAATGTAGAGGAGACCACATTGTGAGCAGCGAGTACAGTATACTACATTGAAAGAAGTACAAGTAAATCGCTGCTTCACCTGAAAGGAGTGTTTGGGGCCTGGGATAGTGAGAAGAGAGGAGGTAAATGGGCAGGTATTACACCTCCTGACATTGCAGGGAAAGGTGCCATGGGACGGGGACGGGGTTGTGGGGGTAATGGAGGAGTGGACCAGGGTGTCGTGGAGGGAACGATTCTTGGGATGCTCCTGGCAAGGCCGGCATTTGTTGCCCGTCCCCGAGCTGCCCCTTGAGAAGGTAGTGGTGAGAACCTCGTCTTGAACCACTGCAGTCTGTGTGCTGAAGGTGTTCCTACGGTGCTGTTAGGATTGGGAGTTTCAGTAACTTTTGACCCAGCGACCATGATCCTTAAATAGCTTCCGCGCTCTTGTACAGAGCCCCACGTAAACACCGATTAGGGGCCCCGGCACATTGCAGGAATTTAGCTTCACAGTTTCTGCATACACTGCCTCACCCACAGAGGGGAAGAGGACAATATCTGACCCACTGCCCCACCCAGTCCCAGAGGGGGAAAGAACAGTGTCTGACCCACTGCCCCACCTGGTCCCAGACGGGGAAAGGACAGTGTCTGACCCACTGCCCCACCTGGTCCCAGACGGGGAAAGGACAGTGTCTGACCCACTGCCCCACCCGGTCCCAGAGGGGGAAAGGACAGTGTCTGACCCACTGCCCCACCCGGTCCCAGACGGGGAAAGGACAGTGTCTGACCCACTGCCCCACCCGGTCCCAGAGGGGGAAAGGACAGTGTCTGACCCACTGCCCCACCCGGTCCCAGAGGGGGCAAGGACAGTGTCTGACCCACTGCCCCACCCGGTCCCAGACGGGGAAAGGACAGTGTCTGACCCACTGCCCCACCCGGTCCCAGACGGGGAAAGGACAGTGTCTGATCCACTGCCCCACCCAGTCCCAGAGGGGGAAAGGATAGTGTCTGACCCACTGCCCCACCCAGTCCCAGAGGGGTAAAGGACAGTGTCTGACCCACTGCCCCACCCGGTCCCAGAGGGGGAAAGGACAGTGTCTGACCCACTGCCCCACCCGGTCCCAGAGGGGGAAAGGATAGTGTCTGACCCACTGCCCCACCCGGTCCCAGACGGGGAAAGGACAGTGTCTGACCCACTGCCCCACCCGGTCCCAGAGGGGGAAAGGACAGTGTCTGACCCACTGCCCCACACAGTCCCAGAGGGGGAAAGGACAGTGTCTGACCCACTGCTTCACCCAGTCCCAGAGGGGGAAAGGACAGTGTCTGACCCACTGCCCCACCCAGTCCCAGAGGGGGAAAGGACAGTGTCTGACCCACTGCCCCACACAGTCCCAGAGGGGGAAAGGACAGTGTCTGACCCACTGCTCCACCCAGTCCCAGAGGGGGAAAGGACAGTGTCTGACCCACTGCCCCACCCAGTCCCAGAGGGGGAAAGGACAGTGTCTGACCCACTGCCCAACCCAGTCCCAGAGGGGGAAAGGACAGTGTCTGACCCACTGCCCCACACAGTCCCAGAGGGGGAAAGGACAGTGTCTGACCCACTGCCCAACCCAGTCCCAGAGGGGGAAAGGACAGTGTCTGACCTGATGCAGTGCACATTTACCCATCTATTAACTGGATAAGTGAGGAGCAGTTAATAAACATTGCAAGTTTTAATCTAGAGTCAGGGTTTTCCTTCTCAAAAATATACTTCATTCATAAAAATCTGTAAAAAAAAAATACATTACAAAACAGTTCAAAACAGCACCAAGTTGACATTCCAGAAAGTGAGAAGGAAATCAGTTTTCTTCAATACAGGAGTGAGTTGCCTCACAACCCTTCCATTCCATTTAACATACAATGTACATTTTACAGTAAACCCATATTTGGTGTATTCAGTCCGAGGGGTTTCCCATGGTTTCCCCTCGGTTCACTATGGCGGGAGGACCTTACACAGTGACCTTTCCCCATTGAGCCTTTGCTGCGGCTGCCCCAAGCTTTCGTGCGTCCCTCAGCACGTAGTCCTGGACCTTGGAATGTGCCAGTCTGCAACACTCGGTCATTGACAGCTCTTTGTGCTGGGAGACCAGCAAGTTTCGGGCAGACCAAAGAGCGTCTTTCACCGAATTGATAGTTCTCCAGCAGCAGTTGATGTTTATCTCGGTGTGCGTCCCTGGAAACAGCCCGTAGAGCACAGACTCCTGTGTTACAGAGCTGCTTGGGATGAACTTTGACAAAAACTACTGCATCTCTTTCCACACCTGCTTTGCAAAGACACATTCCAGAAGGATGTGGGCAACCATCTCTTCCCCACCACAGCCAACACGAGGGCAGCGTCCTGAGGTGGTGAGATTCCGGGCACACAGGAAGGATCCGACGGGGACGGCTCTTCTCACCACCAGCCAAGCTACATCTTGGTGCTTGTTTGAAAGTTCGGGTGATGAGGCATTCTGCCTAATGACTTTGGTGGTCTGCTTGGGGAACCATCCGACAGGATCCACCATCTCCTTTTCCCGTAGGGCCTTGAGGACATTCCATGCAGACCACTGCTTGATGGATTGGTGGTCAAATGTATTTTTCCGCACAAACTTTTCCACTTTTCCGGCATGGTCCAACTGGATGGAGCATTCCGCGGCAATGTGACCAGACCCATCCTTCGCAACACTGGGGACAGATAGAACCTCAGCACATAGTGACGCTTGATGTTTGCGTACTGGGGATCTATGCACAGCTTAATGCAGCTGCACACAAAAGTGGTCATCAGGTTGAGGGCGACGTTGGGTATGTTTTTTCCACCTTTATCCAGAGGTTTGAACATTGTGTACCTCCGGACACGGTCCATTTTGCATCTCCAGATAAAGTGGAAAATGGCTCGGGTGACCGCCACGGCGCTAGAGTGGTGTATGGGCCAGACCTGCGCCACGTACAGCAACAACGTGAGCTCCTCGCAACTGATGACCAGGTTCTTACCCACAATGGAGAGAGATCGCTGCTCCCACATGCTCAGTTTATGGTGTACCCTGGCTACTCGCTCCTCCCAGGTTTTGGCGCACGCCCCGGCCCTTCCGAAACACATCCCCAGCACTTTCAGGTAGTCTGACCAGATGGTGAAGGAGACAATGGATCGGTCAGCCCAGTTCCCAAAGAACATGGCCTCACTCTTGCCGCGATTTACTTTGGCTCCCGAGGCCAGTTCGAACTGGTCGCAGATGCTCACCAGTCTGCGAACGGACAGCGGAACCGAGCAGAAGACGGCGACATCCATGTACAGGGAGGCTTTGATCTGAGTGCCTCTGCTGCCTGGGATTGTCACCCCTCTTATGCCCACATCCTTCCCAATGGACTCAGCAAACAAACAAGACAGGGGAGAGAGAACAGCCATAGAGTCATAGATCGGGAAACTTTGTGGTTCCCACCCATTGATAGAGACTGCGCGACTGATGTTTTTATAGAGCAGCTTGATCCACTTGCGGATTCCCTCCCCAAACCCAATTTTGGACAGCACATCAGGGTACTGTATCACTGACCTATTTCCCTGCTGTTGAGTATCTCAGCCCTACTGAGTGCAACGTCCCATCTTGCTGGTGGCAGCTTCCTTCCTGGTGATGTATTGCAGCTTTCATTGTGTGCAAAGAACCTGACTGCTGATGAATTATTGATCACCCCGGGAAAGGATTGTGCTTGTAATCGCCATGGTAATAGTCTGCTCTGCAATTTCATTAGGACGTACCTGGCAAACATTCTATTATTTAAATGAGGTGCTGATTTAGGAGCGAGTCACCCATTTGCAGTCATTTAACGGGGTTGTTTACAGTCATAACTCCTGACAGAGCCGATCCATCATACACCAACCAATTGACACTTATTGCTCTTGCATATTAACTGCAACTCTGAGATATCACAGCCACCCTCCTAATTCCACCACCCCCCTCCCCCCTCCAATCGGGCAGCCTGTTCCCTGTGGGGGCATTAACCCTCTCACCCACCTCTCCCCATTCACAGTCAGACACTGGGCAGCCTGTTCCCAGTGGAGGGAATTAACCCTCTCACCCACCTCTCCCCATTCACAGTCAGACACTGGGCAGCCTGTTCCCAATGGGGGGGATTAACCCTCTCACCCACCTCTCCCCATTCACAGTCAGACACTGGGCAGCCTGTTCCCAATGGAGGGGATTAACCCTCTCACCCACCTCTCCCCATTCACAGTCAGACACTGGGCAGCCTGTTCCCAGTGGAGGGAATTAACCCTCTCACCCACCTCTCCCCATTCACAGTCAGACACTGGGCAGCCTGTTCCCAATGGGGGGGATTAACCCTCTCACCCACCTCTCCCCATTCACAGTCAGTCACTGGGCAGCCTGTTCCTAATGGAGGGGATTAACCCTCTCACCACCTCTCCCCATTCACAGTCAGACACTGGGCAGCCTGTTCTCAATGGAGGGGATTAATCCTCTCACCCACCTCTCCCCATTCACAGTCAGACACTGGGCAGCCTGTTCCCAATGGGGGGGATTAACCCTCTCACCCACCTCTCCCCATTCACAGTCAGACACTGGGCAGCCTGTTCCCAGTGGGGGGGATTAACCCTCTCACCCACCTCTCCCCATTCACAGTCAGACACTGGGCAGCCTGTTCCCAATGGGGGGGATTAACCCTCTCACCCACCTCTCCCCATTCACAGTCAGTCACTGGGCAGCCTGTTCCCAGTGGAGGGAATTAACCCTCTCACCCACCTCTCCCCATTCACAGTCAGACACTGGGCAGCCTGTTCCCAATGGGGGGGATTAACCCTCTCACCCACCTCTCCCCATTCACAGTCAGACACTGGGCAGCCTGTTCCCAATGGGGGGGATTAACCCTCTCACCCACGTCTCCCCATTCACAGTCAGACACTGGGCAGCCTGTTCCCAATGGGGGGGATTAACCCTGTCACCCACCTCTCCCCATTCACAGTCAGACACTGGGCAGCCTGTTCCCAATGGGGGGTGATTAACCCTCTCACCCACCTCTCCCCATTCACAGTCAGACACTGGGCAGCCTGTTCCCAATGGAGGGGATTAACCCTCTCACCCACCTCTCCCCATTCACAGTCAGACACTGGGCAGCCTGTTCCCAGTGGAGTGGATTAACCCTCTCACCCACCTCTCCCCAATCACAGTCAGACACCGGGTAGCCTGTTCCCAATGGAGGGGATTAACCCTCTCACGCACCTCTCCCCATTCACAGTCAGACACTGGGCAGCCTGTTCCCAATGGAGGGGATTAACCCTCTCACCCACCTCTCCCCATTCACAGTCAGACACCGGGCAGCCTGTTCCCAATGGAGGGGATTAACCCTCTCACCCACCTCTCCCCATTCACAGTCAGACACTGGGCAGCCTGTTCCCAGTGGAGGGGATTAACCCTCTCACCCACCTCTCCCCAATCACAGTCAGACACCGGGTAGCCTGTTCCCAATGGAGGGGATTAACCCTCTCACCCACCTCTCCCCATTCACAGTCAGACACTGGGCAGCCTGTTCCCAATGGAGGGGATTAACCCTCTCACCCACCTCTCCCCATTCACAGTCAGACACTGGGCAGCCTGTTCCCAGTGGAGGGGATTAACTCTCTCACCCACCTCTCCCCAATCACAGTCAGACACCGGGTAGCCTGTTCCCAATGGAGGGGATTAACCCTCTCATGCACCTCTCCCCATTCACAGTCAGACACTGGGCAGCCTGTTCCCAATGGAGGGGATTAACCCTCTCACCCACCTCTCCCCATTCACAGTCAGACACTGGGCAGCCTGTTCCCAATGGAGGGGATTAACCCTCTCACCCACCTCTCCCCATTCACAGTCAGACACTGGGCAGCCTGTTCCCAATGGAGGGGATTAACCCTCTCACCCACCTCTCCCCATTCACAGTCAGACACTGGGCAGCCTGTTCCCAGTGGAGGGGATTAACTCTCTCACCCACCTCTCCCCAATCACAGTCAGACACCGGGTAGCCTGTTCCCAATGGAGGGGATTAACCCTCTCATGCACCTCTCCCCATTCACAGTCAGACACTGGGCAGCCTGTTCCCAATGGAGGGGATTAACCCTCTCACCCACCTCTCCCCATTCACAGTCAGACACTGGGCAGCCTGTTCCCAATGGAGGGGATTAACTCTCTCACCCACCTCTCCCCATTCACAGTCAGACACTGGGCAGCCTGTTGAATTGACAGCTCAAAGAAAAGGCCTGAATATAAGCCAACGACTTGTGAAAACAGCAGTGACACTGCAAAGGAAAGGGACATAGGCCATGCCATGTAAACCTTGTATGCAATATTGAAGCACAGGTAGCAGCGAGGGGTTCGGCTCTGGATTGCATTGCCTGAGATTGTGGCAGATTGAATTGCAGCTTTCAAAAGGGAATTGGAAAAGCACCTGAAGAGGAAAGAATTGCAGGGCTATGGGGAAAGGGTGGGGGGCTGGGATTAGCTGAGGCACTGGCAGGAAAACGACGGGACAAATGGGTTCCTTCTGTGCTGTAACCATTCTATGATTCTAAAAATACAATAAAGACCTGATTTGCAACAATGGGTGGATCTCAGCTTTGCTAAACAGCACCGAAGGTGGGAAATGTATTTTCTGGGCTGGGTCTGAAGAGTAGAAAATTTTAATTTTTAACACCTTATTTGGGGCGTCTTCCTGCATTTTGAGCCCAAAATAATTTCTCCAGGGAAGGCAAATGATATTTGAAATATGAAAGTTAGAGGGACATCAACACAACAAGGAGCAATTATCGAGCTCAATTTGATGTAGATCCACATAAGGATGGGTGCAGCTCCAATAACACGCAAAGGGCTCGGCACCACCCAGGACAAAGAAGCCTGCTCGATTGGCACCCCATCCACCACCTTCAACATTCACTCCCTCCACCACCGACGCACAGTGGCAACAGTGTGTACCATCTACAAGATGCACTGCAGCAACGCACCAAGGCTCCTTAGACAGCACCTTCCAAACCCGCGACCTCTACCACCTAGAAGGACAAGAACAGCAGATGCATGGGAACATCACCACCTGCAAGTTCCCTTCCAAGTCACACACCATCCTGATTTGGAACTATATCGCCGTTCCTTCACTGTCGCTGGGTCAAAATCCTGGAACTCTCTTCCTAACAGCACCTACTCCACGTGGACTGCAGTGGTTCAAGAAGGCAGCTCACCACCACCTTCTCAAGGACAATTATGGATGGGCAATAAATGCTGGCTTAGCCAGCGACGCCCATATCCCACGAATGAATAGAAAAGATGTTAGGACAGCTGACCAAAAGCTTGGTCAAAAGGGGAAGGTTTTAAGGAGCATCTTAAAAGGCAGAGAGAGAGGTTTAATGAGGGGATTTCAGCGCTGAGGGCCTGTGCAGCTGAAGGCACAGCCACCAATGGTGAGACAAAGGAAGTGGATAATGCACAAGAGGGCGGAATTGGAGGAGTGCAGAGATCATGGAGTGTTGTAGGGCTGGAGAAGGTTACAGAGAGAGGTCGGGTGGGGTGAGGGGGGATGCGGGGTGGGTGGTGAAGGGGCGGGGGAGACCATGGCGGGCTTCGAATTCAAGGGTGAGAATTTTAAAATGGGATGACTCTTTGGTGCGTGCTTGTCTTCCTGTACTGAATGCAGGGTGCGGAGCTGAGCAGTAAATCCAGGGCGACTGTGTCCCAACACTGCCGACAGATAAAGTCAAGCTAATAACAAGATAAGAGCAAAATACTGCAGATGCTGGAACTCTGAAATGAGGACAGAAAGTGCCGGAAATACTCAGCAGGTCTGGTCAGCATTTGTGGAGGGAGAAAACAGACTCCCTTGCTAGCGGAAATAGGGTAGATCAAGAGAAACGATCAGTTTCCCTTTGATCAAATCACCCCTTAACCTTCTAAAGTCCAGCTATCATTCTGGTAAATCTACACTGCACTCCCTCCAAAGCCAATATATCCTTCCTAAGGTGTGGTGTGCAGACCTGTTCACAGTACTCCAGCTGTGGTCTAACCAGGACTTTACATAGTCTGACTATAGTCACTGTTGGGTAGCAGTGGCTCAAGGAGAATGTTCGCTGCAAACATTCCCAGGGCAACTAGAGATGGGCAATAAATGCCAGCCTTGCCCATCAGATAAAGACCCGAGTTGAGCCTGGAGAACTCCAAATTTGGTGCCAAGTCTGTGCTAAGATTACCGGTCCGTGTCATGGAAGAAGGGATGAACGGGGGCGGGGTGTAGCTATCAGAATACAGTGATTACACCTCCTGTCATTTGTAGGTTGTTAATGTGATTGGAAGGAAAACCTGGAGAAGAGTGTGTGCCAGTGCTTTCCTGCTAAACCATTCGCTGCATAAAAAATCCTTGCAAAAGGATCTCGGAAACCTCATGAAGAATGAGCACGGCTGAGGGGCCAGAGGGTGACTAACGCGCACGGAGGTTTTTCTGAATGGGTGATAGGGGGAAACAGCACCTTTAGGAGAGTTGGAGTGGGGAAAGAGTGAGGTGGAAATAAAACAGAAATAGACATAGGGACATGCAGACATATACGCACAGCTATATGTACCCAGAGCCAGTCACTCAGAGCACGCAGACATATACACGAACATACACACATGGACGTATACAGGGATGTAGACAGGAGCATACAGACAGATATAGATAGGGCGATAGATAGAGGGACATAAATGGGGATGTAGACATGCACGTAGACACAAGGACATAACACAATGGGAAACACTGATATGCACCCACAGACATGAACACAGGCAGATGGACTTCGATGAGTATCTCTGCTTGGGACCAATCTGCCCTAATTCCTGGCCATTGCCAGATCTCCTCTGCTCCTGGAGAAACGCAATCTATCAGTGTGCCATTTAGGATCAAAATTCCCAGATTTAGGATTCATCCTTTTACCCTGGGGTTTGGGATGGGATAACGGCACCTGGTCTCCGCCAATGCCTCCTTGAACTTCTGGAGGTTTGAGAGGTCGACCCGTGGCATTCAACCTTCCGCAGCCCCCACCACAGGCCTAGGGTTGGGGTCCTCACCCTGTGTGAGAAGCTACAGTTCTACATTGATCTACTGCATGTCTCCCATGCCGAATGGAGAGGCTGCTGGGGTCTGGCCACAACATCATCCTTCAGCCTCCTCACCTCAATGTGCCGCTCGCCCAGACAGACAGGCAATGAGAGCCTGCTGACTCCCTGCTGCCTCACATAGAATTACATGGAATTTACAACACAGGAACAAGCCATTCGGCCCAACTGGTCTGTGCAAGTGTTTACGCCCGGCACAAGCCTCCTCCCACCCTATGTCATCTCACCCCATCAGCATAGCCTTCTGTCCCTTTCTCCTTATGTGCTTAACTAATTTCCCCTTTAAATGCATCTACGCTATTCACCTCAACTACTCCCTTTCATAGAGTCATAGAGTCACAGAGACATAGCACTGAAACAGGCCCTTCGGCCCACCGAGTCTGTGCCAACCATCAACCGCCCATTTATACTAATCCTACATTAATCCTATATTCCCTACCACATCCCCACCTTCCCTCAATTCTCCTACCACCTACCTACACTAGGGACAATTTACAATGGCCAATTTACCTATCAACCCGCAAGTCTTTGGCTGTCCCTGTGATAGCCAGTTGCACATTCTCATCACTCTCTGGCCACAGAAGTTTCTCCTGAATTCCTTATTGGATTTATTAGTGACTATCTAATATTTATGGCCCCTAGTTTTGGATTCACCCACAAGCAGAAGCATCTTCTCCACATTTACCCCTATCAAATCCTTTCCTAACTTTAAAGACCTCTGTCAGACGCCCACTCAGCCTACCTGTGAGGTTCCAACATATTACATCGAATTAAATAGAATTCCAGCATGGGAAACAGGCCATGTGGCCCAAAATTAACACCATTGTTTTTGGGATAATCTCAATAACACACAGCATTAAATGCCTATCCTTCAGTAATAATTGGCACCAATTTGCGATCTCAAATGGTGAGGCAGTAGGGAGCCTGATATGAAATATGGAACTGTCACACTGGGACAGCAGGGGTCTCTCCGCTGAACTTGTGCTTAAGAGGCACGAATTATGGCATAGTTCACTCTGTATCTAACCCATGTTGTCTGCAACCACGAATGGTTTGATGGGGCAGTGCAGTATTTCTCTCTCACCCTATTTTCCCTTTCGGTATCTCTCGCTCCCTCTATTTCGCTTTCTCTGTTGCTCTCCCCTCTATCTCTCCTCTTTCTGCCTCCATCTCTTCCCCCCTCTTGTTCTTTCTCTGTCTGTATCTTCTCCCTCTCTTCTCACACTCTCACTCTCTCTTCCATTACCTCTATCTCTCTCCTCTTTTTATCTGTATCCTTTCTCTTTCTACCTCTCTCTCCCCGACGCATTTCTTCTCTGTTTTGTCTCACTCTTGCTCTCTCTCTCTATTTCTCTCTCCTTTCCCTCTCTTTCATACTGTCTGTGTTTCTCTCTCTCTCTTTCACCTTTCCCTCCCTTATCCCACTATCTACCCTTCTCTATCTCTCTCCGTCTCCTGCTCCCTCACTGTCTCTATTTATCTCACTCTTCCTCTCCCCTCTGAATCTGCCTCCATCTCTGTCTTTCACTCTCCCCATCTCTCTTTCTGCCCATCACTATCACTCTCCCCCATATTTCTCGATCTCTCCCTCTCTCTGCCTCTTTTTCTCCCCTACCTCTCTCTCTCTTCCTCTTTTTCTCCCTCAATCTCTATCTCTGCCTTTCTTTCCCTCTATATCTTTCTCTCTGCCCTTTCTCCTCATCACGCCCTCTTTTTTCCTCTATTCAATTATTACAATAATGTGCGTGCTGCAAAATGGAGCAGAAAATGTTCGAAGTACACAGCAGCTCTGTCAGCATCTGAAAGAAAGCAGCCAGATTGGAGCTTTTACGTGGAGGCCAGATGTCAGGAGAGGGGAGGATTATTCACAAAGGGACACAGGACTGAAAATGACTTTTGCTCAATTGGGTCAGTTCCAGATGTTGAAACATTCCATTCATAGGATGGACTATGTATAGGGTGGGCTTTACCAGGCCACCTGGTCTTGTCTGAGCACGGATTGGAAACTCGCAGGTACACTGTCTGCAATTTCAATATGACTCCAGACCCAGAGCAATGTGGTTGACTCTTAAAATGCTCTCTGAAATGGCCTCAGTTCAAGGGCGATTAGGGATGGGCAATAAATGCTGGTCTAGACATCGACGCCTATATCCCACAAACAAGTAAAAAAAAAATAATTGAACGGTTACAGCACAGAAGGAGGCCATTCGGCCCATCGTGTCCATGCCAGCTCTCTGCAAGAGCAACCCACCTTGCTCCACAGGCAAGGATTCTAACCTTTATATCTCACACGCCCCTCATCCCATTCCCTGTCGACCATCTAACCAGCTCTCCGTTGAATTGGCCCATCAATAACTACCTCCGTTGTCTTCCTGGGTAGTCTGCTCTATCTACCCTTTGTCTAAATTAGTTTAACTGTAAACTCACCACCTCAAATCTGAGCCTAAATCCATCCACCTTTGCTTTGTACTTTTTCTTTCAGATACTGAACCACCCCCTGTGTTGTTCCAGCAGTCTTTCTGTTTTGATTTCAGATCTAATACAGCGCTTGAAAACCAGACTTTTTTTGTTATTCGTTCATGGGCATTGCTGGCTAGGTCAGCATTTATTGCCCATCCCTAATTGCTCTTGAGAAGGCGGTGGTGAGCTGCCTTCTTGAACCACTGCAGTCCAAGTGGGGTAGGGACTGTGCTGTTCGGACTGTGCATTTCCCCAGCTGAACAAGCGGGGGAGCCATGGGGACGCTAGGACCCCGCGGTTACTGATGTAAACAGTCGAAGGATGCACTCCAAATAGCATCATTAACTTTGCGCCGGGGTGAAACTCAATGAGCGCTAGGACCCGGGGGTGTGCCGCTGTGTCTGTACGGAGCCCATCTCTCTGTTCTCACTAGCACAGGTAAAGAGCAGGCAAGGCGAGCAGGGGCTGACTCCGGCTAAAGGAGCACACAAACCTGCATTTTCTTTTTTTTTAAAAAAAGAAGTCTTCTCAATCTGCAAAAACAAAAAAATCAGCAACCAGGAGTTAGACACTTCATTGTATCTCTTTGCAACCGAGAAGGCAAATTTGGATGCATCCAGTAAGAGGATTACAGGCGAGAATGGTCTCACTCTGAAAGCTCTCACTGAACAATTGCAACATTTACAGACTCCGGATGGACATTTTGAGGGGTGATTCCCCCTCCTCCCCACTCTTTTAATAATTAAAGATCTGGATTGCTTATAGCGTCTCCAATAGAGAAGGGCAGAAAAAAAAAACATTGCATTTAGTTTCAGGCTCCGAATCAGAGAAGGAGGAGAAGACGGAGTGTGGGAGGAGAAACGGAAAAACATAAATGTGAACATTTTTTTTTGTTTTGGAAAAGCACCCCTTTCGAAGGTCTGGTTACGGGCGCAGAGGGAAAACCATGGAAGCCTGAAACTATCGACCGGCTGCCTTCCCCCCCGATGTGAATCTAAATCCGGTGCAGCCAAAAGGAGAGAGGCTGCAGAAATATAAAATACACAGCGGAGTTGTGAGATCCGAGAGTGAAAGCGAGAGAGAGAGAGAGAGACATTTGCGAAAGAACCGCCCGCCCCTCCACGGGCTGAAATTGACAGAAACCTGGGCTGCGTGAAATTGACACAGGAGCTCCTGAAACTGACCTGTTCTGGCGCCACACGGGTCCCTCTCTTTAAATTTCACCCCCTCCCCCCCCCCACCCCCCCCCACCCCCACGCCCCTGGCCTCGGATTTCACCCTCCCTCCTCTCCCTCCAAACCCAAGCAGAATGTGTGAGTTGAAGAGATTCCTCGATTTTGCAGACCGTTTAATCTGATGCTCTGGTTTAAATAGGAGGGGAAAGGGACACCTGACTCTCACTCAACTTCTTCCAGTTTTTGAGCAGAAGCATTTTATTTTGGAAGTGGGGGCTGGGGGGGGGGGGGGGTGGGGGTGCGGGTGGATAAGGACTGGGGGGGGGGGATTTGTCCTCCTCCCAATTACCAACCATCTCCTTTCCCTGGTAAAAACTCACCGAAACAGACGCTTCCCGGATCTCTTTTTTTGTGTGTCTAAGAGCACAAGGAATACCCGCGGACTCCAGCCAGCGAGGGAAAATTGGCCAGTTCTGCATCAATTTGATTTCTCATATCCCCCCTCCCTCCACAATCCCTCCTCCTGCTGCGATTGCTGATCTGTTATATCTTAGGGGGGGAAAAAAACCTTGTGGATTTGCCGTGTTGCTACCGAGTGAAGCTTGACAAGAATCTGCTCGTTATTTCCTGGTGAGTACTGACAACACCCCCACCTCCCCTCTGCTCTCACTTTGCCGTATATATTTCATTTATAATATTTATGCCGTTTTGCAAGATCAGCTCTGTGCACACAGAAGGTAAGAGGTTTTTTTGTGGAAGTGTGGAAAATATCCATTGAGTGATTGGATTGTAGATGTTTGTTGTTGGACTGTTTACACCCATATCATCTCTAGGGAAATGACAATACTGGGAACACAGAGGAGAGAGGAGAGGAGAGGAGAGCAGGCGAACAGGGGATTGCAGTCATGAACTGACCCGGAGCTGGGGAGAATGCACTCAGACCCCCCAGCCCTGTCACAGGGGCGAGGTGTGTTTCAGGTGAGCTCGCCTTTTCCCATTTGTACATTCACACCTACCGCCTTTAACCCCTTGGGTGCTGGTGCTTATTAGGCAGTCTGTTCTCCTTTATCGCAGCTCTGGGTGTGGAGGGGAGTGGGGGGAGGTGGAGGAGAACAGAGAGGAAAAAGAACAAAAACCCTTGCACATTAGTGAAGATTCGAAAGCGCCCAGGGGTTTGCCCTGAAGGTGCACAGCTGCGTATCGCCCCGGCCTAGGCTCGTCTGTCAAGTCAATTATTTTCAGCACCACCCCCCACTCCCGGCAATGTGTTTCCTTACTTCATCCGCCTGTATTTTTATATATATTACACTGCATGCGTGTCGCTAGGGTCTGAACGCGTGGAATTGCAATTGGTGTCGAGTGCGAAACCAGTGCTTGGGAGAAAGCCAGTTCAACATCAGCAACAGAGAAGCAGGACAATATATCATTACAGACTGGACTCTAATCGAGGGATAAAGATGGTTTATATATAGAATAATGGATACCCGGGAATGAGTTACAGACTGGACTCTAATGGAGGGGTTCGGATGGTTTATATATAGAATAATGGATACCCGGGAATGAGTTACAGACTGGACTCTAATGGAGGGGTTCGGATGGTTTATATATAGAATAATGGATACCCGGGAGTGAGTTACAGACTGGAATCTAATCGAGGGGTTCAGATGGTTTATATATAGAATAATGGATACCCGGGAGTGAGTTACAGACTGGACTCTAATGGAGGGGTTCGGATGGTTTATATATAGAATAATGGATACCCGGGAATGAGTTACAGACTGGACTCTAATGGAGGGGTTCGGATGGTTTATATATAGAATAATGGATACCCGGGAGTGAGTTACAGACTGGAATCTAATCGAGGGGTTCAGATGGTTTATATATAGAATAATGGATACCCGGGAGTGAGTTACAGACTGGAATCTAATCGAGGAGTTCGGATGGTTTATATATAGAATAATGGATACCCGGGAGTGAGTTACTGACTGGAATCTAATGGAGGGGTTCGGATGGTTTATATATAGAATAATGGATACCCGGGAGTGAGTTACAGACTGGACTCTAATGGAGGGGTTCGGATGGTTTATATATAGAATAATGGATACCCGGGAATGAGTTACTGACTGGAATCTAATCGAGGAGTTCGGATGGTTTATATATAGAATAATGGATACCCGGGAATGAGTTACAGACTGGAATCTAATCGAGGAGTTCGGATGGTTTATATATAGAATAATGGATACCCGGGAATGAGTTACAGACTGGAATCTAATCGAGGAGTTCGGATGGTTTATATATAGAATAATGGATACCCGGGAGTGAGTTACAGACTGGAATCTAATCGAGGGGTTCGGATGGTTTATATATAGAATAATGGATACCCGGGAGTGAGTTACTGACTGGACTCTAATGGAGGGGTTCGGATGGTTTATATATAGAATAATGGATACCCGGGAATGAGTTACTGACTGGAATCTAATGGAGGGGTTCGGATGGTTTATATATAGAATAATGGATACCCGGGAGTGAGTTACAGACTGGAATCTAATCGAGGAGTTCGGATGGTTTATATATAGAATAATGGATACCCGGGAGTGAGTTACAGACTGGAATCTAATCGAGGGGTTCGGATGGTTTATATATAGAATAATGGATACCCGGGAATGAGTTACTGACTGGAATCTAATGGAGGGGTTCGGATGGTTTATATATAGAATAATGGATACCCGGGAGTGAGTTACAGACTGGAATCTAATCGAGGGGTTCGGATGGTTTATATATAGAATAATGGATACCCGGGAGTGAGTTACTGACTGGAATCTAATCGAGGGGTTCGGATGGTTTATATATAGAATAATGGATACCCGGGAGTGAGTTACTGACTGGAATCTAATCGAGGGGTTCGGATGGTTTATATATAGAATAATGGATACCCGGGAGTGAGTTACAGACTGGAATCTAATCGAGGGGTTCGGATGGTTTATATATAGAATAATGGATACCCGGGAGTGAGTTACTGACTGGAATCTAATCGAGGGGTTCGGATGGTTTATATATAGAATAATGGATACCCGGGAGTGAATTACAGACTGGAATCTAATCGAGGAGTTCGGATGGTTTATATATAGAATAATGGATACCCGGGAGTGAGTTACAGACTGGAATCCAATGGAGGGGTTCGGATGGTTTATATATAGAATAATGGATACCCGGGAGTGAGTTACAGACTGGAATCTAATGGAGGGGTTCGGATGGTTTATATATAGAATAATGGATACCCGGGAGTGAGTTACAGACTGGAATCTAATGGAGGGGTTCGGATGGTTTATATATAGAATCATGGATACCCGGGAGTGAGTTACAGACTGGAATCTAATGGAGGGGTTCGGATGGTTTATATATAGAATAATGGATACCCGGGAATGAGTTACTGACTGGAATCTAATGGAGGGGTTCGGATGGTTTATATATAGAATCATGGATACCCGGGAGTGAGTTACAGACTGGAATCTAATGGAGGGGTTCGGATGGTTTATATATAGAATAATGGATACCCGGGAATGAGTTACTGACTGGAATCTAATGGAGGGGTTCGGATGGTTTATATATAGAATAATGGATACCCGGGAGTGAGTTACAGACTGGAATCTAATCGAGGGGTTCGGATGGTTTATATATAGAATAATGGATACCCGGGAGTGAGTTACTGACTGGAATCTAATCGAGGGGTTCGGATGGTTTATATATAGAATAATGGATACCCGGGAGTGAATTACAGACTGGAATCTAATCGAGGAGTTCGGATGGTTTATATATAGAATAATGGATACCCGGGAGTGAGTTACAGACTGGAATCCAATGGAGGGGTTCGGATGGTTTATATATAGAATAATGGATACCCGGGAGTGAGTTACAGACTGGAATCTAATGGAGGGGTTCGGATGGTTTATATATAGAATAATGGATACCCGGGAGTGAGTTACAGACTGGAATCTAATCGAGGGGTTTGGATGGTTTATATATAGAATAATGGATACCCGGGAGTGAATTACAGACTGGACTCTAATGGAGGGGTTTGGATGGTTTATATATAGAATAATGGATATCCGGGAGTGAATTACAGACAGGACTCTAATGGAGGGGTTCGGATGGTTTATATATAGAATAATGGATACCCGGGAGTGAATTACAGACTGGACTCTAATGGAGGGGTTCAGATGGTTTATATTTAGAATAATGGATACCCGGGAGTGAATTACAGACTGGACTCTAATGGAGGGGTTCAGATGGTTTATATTTAGAATAATGGATACCCGGGAGTGAATTACAGACTGGAATCTAATGGAGGGGTTCAGATGGTTTATATTTAGAATAATGGATACCCGGGAGTGAATTACAGACTGGACTCTAATGGAGGGGTTCGGATGGTTTATATTTAGAATAATGGATACCCGGGAGTGAATTACAGACTGGACTCTAATGGAGGGGTTTGGATGGTTTATATATAGAATAATGGATATCCGGGAGTGAATTACAGACTGGACTCTAATGGAGGGGTTCGGATGGTTTATATATAGAATAATGGATACCCGGGAGTGAATTACAGACTGGACTCTAATGGAGGGGTTCGGATGGTTTAAAGATAGAATAATGGATATCCGGGAGTGAATTACAGACTGGACTCTAATGGAGGGGTTCGGATGGTTTATATATAGAATAATGGATACCCGGGAGTGAATTACAGACTGGACTCTAATGGAGGGGTTCGGATGGTTTATATATAGAATAATGGATACCCGGGAGTGAATTACAGACTGGACTCTAATGGAGGGGTTTGGATGGTTTATATATAGAATAATGGATACCCGGGAGTGAATTACAGACTGGACTCTAATGGAGGGGTTTGGATGGTTTATATATAGAATAATGGATACCCGGGAGTGAATTACAGACTGGACTCTAATGGAGGGGTTTGGATGGTTTATATATAGAATAATGGATACCCGGGAGTGAATTACAGACTGGACTCTAATGGAGGGGTTCGGATGGTTTATATATAGAATAATGGATACCCGGGAGTGAATTACAGACTGGACTCTAATGGAGGGGTTTGGATGGTTTATATATAGAATAATGGATACCCGGGAGTGAATTACAGACTGGACTCTAATGGAGGGGTTTGGATGGTTTATATATAGAATAATGGATACCCGGGAGTGAATTACAGACTGGACTCTAATGGAGGGGTTCGGATGGTTTATATATAGAATAATGGATACCCGGGAGTGAATTACAGACTGGACTCTAATGGAGGGGTTTGGATGGTTTATATATAGAATAATGGATACCCGGGAGTGAATTACAGACTGGACTCTAATGGAGGGGTTCGGATGGTTTATATATAGAATAATGGATACCCGGGAGTGAATTACAGACTGGACTCTAATGGAGGGGTTTGGATGGTTTATATATAGAATAATGGATACCCGGGAGTGAATTACAGACTGGACTCTAATGGAGGGGTTTGGATGGTTTATATATAGAATAATGGATACCCGGGAGTGAATTACAGACTGGACTCTAATGGAGGGGTTTGGATGGTTTATATATAGAATAATGGATACCCGGGAGTGAATTACAGACTGGACTCTAATGGAGGGGTTTGGATGGTTTATATATAGAATAATGGATACCCGGGAGTGAATTACAGACTGGACTCTAATGGAGGGGTTCGGATGGTTTATATATAGAATAATGGATACCCGGGAGTGAATTACAGACTGGACTCTAATGGAGGGGTTTGGATGGTTTATATATAGAATAATGGATATCCGGGAGTGAATTACAGACTGGACTCTAATGGAGGGGTTCGGATGGTTTATATATAGAATAATGGATACCTGGGAGTGAGTTACAGACTGGACTCTAATGGAGGGGTTCAGATGGTTTATATTTAGAATAATGGATACCCGGGAGTGAATTACAGACTGGACTCTAATGGAGGGGTTCAGATGGTTTATATTTAGAATAATGGATACCCGGGAGTGAATTACAGACTGGAATCTAATGGAGGGGTTCAGATGGTTTATATATAGAATAATGGATACCCGGGAATGAGTTACAGACTGGACTCTAATGGAGGGGTTCAGATGGTTTATATATAGAATAATGGATACCCGGGAGTGAGTTACAGACTGGAATCTAATGGAGGGGTTCAGATGGTTTATATATAGAATAATGGATACCCGGGAGTGAGTTAATGACTGGAATCTAATCGAGGAGTTCGGATGGTTTATATATAGAATAATGGATACCCGGGAGTGAGTTACAGACTGGAATCTAATGGAGGGGTTCAGATGGTTTATATATAGAATAATGGATACCCGGGAATGAGTTAATGACTGGAATCTAATCGAGGAGTTCGGATGGTTTATATATAGAATAATGGATACCCGGGAGTGAGTTACAGACTGGAATCTAATGGAGGGGTTCAGATGGTTTATATAAAGAATAATGGATACCCGGGAGTGAGTTACAGACTGGACTCTAATGGAGGGGTTCAGATGGTTTATATATAGAATAATGGATACCCGGGAGTGAATTACAGACTGGAATCTAATAGAGGGGTTCAGATATTTATATATAGAATAATGGATACCCGGGAGTGAGTTACATACTGGAATCTAATCGAGGGGTTCAGATGGTTTATATATAGAATAATGGATACCTGGGAGTGAGTTACAGACTGGAATCTAATGGAGGGGTTCGGATGGTTTATATATAGAATAATGGATACCTGGTAGTGAATTACAGACTGGACTCTAATGGAGGGGTTCAGATGGTTTATATATAGAATAATGGATACCTGGTAGTGAGTTACAGACTGGACTCTAATGGAGGGGTTCGGATGGTTTATATATAGAATAATGGATACCTGGTAGTGAGTTACAGACTGGACTCTAATGGAGGGGTTCGGATGGTTTATATATAGAATAATGGATACCTGGTAGTGAATTACAGACTGGACTCTAATGGAGGGGTTCGGATGGTTTATATATAGAATAATGGATACCCGGGAGTGAGTTACAGACTGGAATCTAATGGAGGGGTTTGGATGGTTTATATATAGAATAATGGATACCCGGGAGTGAGTTACAGACTGGAATCTAATCAAGGGGTTCAGATGGTTTATATATAGAATAATGGATACCCGGGAGTGAGTTACAGACTGGAATCTAATCGAGGGGTTCAGATGGTTTATATATAGAATAATGGATACCCGGGAGTGAGTTACAGACTGGAATCTAATCGAGGGGTTCGGATGGTTTATATATAGAATAATGGATACCCGGGAGTGAGTTACAGACTGGAATCTAATCGAGGGGTTCAGATGGTTTATATATAGAATAATGGATACCCGGGAGTGAATTACAGACTGGAATCTAATGGAGGGGTTCGGATGGTTTATATATAGAATAATGGATACCCGGGAGTGAGTTACAGACTGGAATCTAATCGAGGGGTTCGGATGGTTTATATATAGAATAATGGATACCCGGGAGTGAATTACAGACTGGAATCTAATCGAGGGGTTCGGATGGTTTATATATAGAATAATGGATACCCGGGAGTGAGTTACAGACTGGAATCTAATCGAGGGGTTCGGATGGTTTAGATATAGAATAATGGATACCCGGGAGTGAGTTACAGACTGGAATCTAATCGAGGGGTTCAGACGGTTTATATATAGAATAATGGATACCCGGGAGTGAGTTACAGACTGGAATCTAATCGAGGGGTTCAGATGGTTTATATATAGAATAATGGATACCTGGGAGTGAGTTACAGACTGGAATCTAATCGAGGGATTCAGATGGTTTATATATAGAATAATGGATACCTGGGAGTGAGTTACAGACTGGAATCTAATCGAGGGGTTCAGACGGTTTATATATAGAATAATGGATACCCGGGAGTGAGTTACAGACTGGAATCTAATCGAGGGGTTCAGATGGTTTATATATAGAATAATGGATACCTGGGAGTGAGTTACAGACTGGAATCTAATCGAGGGATTCAGATGGTTTATATATAGAATAATGGATACCTGGGAGTGAGTTACAGACTGGAATCTAATCGAGGGATTCAGATGGTTTATATATAGAATAATTGATACCTGGGAGTGAGTTACAGACTGGAATCTAATCGAGGGGTTCAGATGGTTTATATATAGAATAATGGATACCCGGGAGTGAATTACAGACAGGAATCTAATCAAGGGGTTCGGATGGTTTATATTTAGAATAATGGATACCCGGGAGTGAGTTACAGACTGGAATCTAATCGAGGGGTTCGGATGGTTTATATATAGAATAATGGATACCCGGGAGTGAGTTACAGACTGGAATCTAATCGAGGGGTTCGGATGGTTTACATATAGAATAATGGATACCCGGGAGTGAGTTACAGACTGGAATCTAATCGAGGGATTCAGATGGTTTATATATAGAATAATGGATACCTGGGAGTGAGTTACAGACTGGAATCTAATCGAGGGATTCAGATGGTTTATATATAGAATAATGGATACCTGGGAGTGAGTTACAGACTGGAATCTAATCGAGGGGTTCGGATGGTTTATATATAGAATAATGGATACCCGGGAGTGAGTTACAGACTGGAATCTAATCGAGGGGTTCGGATGGTTTATATATAGAATAATGGATACCCGGGAGTGAGTTACAGACTGGAATCTAATCGAGGGGTTCGGATGGTTTATATATAGAATAATGGATACCTGGGAGTGAGTTACAGACTGGAATCTAATCGAGGGGTTCAGATGGTTTATATATAGAATAATGGATACCCGGGAGTGAGTTACAGACTGGAATCTAATCGAGGGGTTCGGATGGTTTATATATAGAATAATGGATACCCGGGAGTGAGTTACAGACTGGAATCTAATCGAGGGGTTCGGATGGTTTATATATAGAATAATGGATACCCGGGAGTGAGTTACAGACTGGAATCTAATCGAGGGGTTCGGATGGTTTATATATAGAATAATGGATACCTGGGAGTGAGTTACAGACTGGAATCTAATCGAGGGGTTCAGATGGTTTATATATAGAATAATGGATACCCGGGAGTGAGTTACAGACTGGAATCTAATCGAGGGGTTCAGATGGTTTATATATAGAATAATGGATACCTGGGAGTGAGTTACAGACTGGAATCTAATCGAGGGGTTCGGATGGTTTATATATAGAATAATGGATACCTGGGAGTGAGTTACAGACTGGAATCTAATCGAGGGGTTCAGATGGTTTATATATAGAATAATGGATACCCGGGAGTGAGTTACAGACTGGAATCTAATCGAAGGGTTCATATGGTTTATATATAGAATAATGTATACCCGGGAGTGAGTTACAGACTGGAATCTAATCGAGGGGTTCAGACGGTTTATATATAGAATAATGGATACCCGGGAGTGAGTTACAGACTGGAATCTAATCGAGGGGTTCAGATGGTTTATATATAGAATAATGGATACCTGGGAGTGAGTTACAGACTGGAATCTAATCGAGGGATTCAGATGGTTTATATATAGAATAATGGATACCTGGGAGTGAGTTACAGACTGGAATCTAATCGAGGGGTTCAGATGGTTTATATATAGAATAATGGATACCTGGGAGTGAGTTACAGACTGGAATCTAATCGAGGGATTCAGATGGTTTATATATAGAATAATGGATACCTGGGAGTGAGTTACAGACTGGAATCTAATCGAGGGGTTCAGATGGTTTATATATAGAATAATGGATACCTGGGAGTGAGTTACAGACTGGAATCTAATCGAGGGGTTCGGATGGTTTATATATAGAATAATGGATACCCGGGAGTGAATTACAGACTGGAATCTAATCGAGGGGTTCGGATGGTTTATATATAGAATAATGGATACCTGGGAGTGAGTTACAGACTGGAATCTAATCGAGGGGTTCGGATGGTTTATATATAGAATAATGGATACCCGGGAGTGAGTTACAGACTGGAATCTAATCGAGGGGTTCGGATGGTTTATATATAGAATAATGGATACCTGGGAGTGAGTTACAGACTGGAATCTAATCGAGGGATTCAGATGGTTTATATATAGAATAATGGATACCTGGGAGTGAGTTACAGACTGGAATCTAATCGAGGGGTTCAGATGGTTTATATATAGAATAATGGATACCCGGGAGTGAGTTACAGACTGGAATCTAATCGAGGGGTTCAGATGGTTTATATATAGAATAATGGATACCCGGGAGTGAGTTACAGACTGGAATCTAATCGAGGGGTTCAGACGGTTTATATATAGAATAATGGATACCCGGGAGTGACTTACAGACTGGAATCTAATCGAGGGGTTCAGATGGTTTATATATAGAATAATGGATACCTGGGAGTGAGTTACAGACTGGAATCTAATCGAGGGATTCAGATGGTTTATATATAGAATAATGGATACCTGGGAGTGAGTTACAGACTGGAATCTAATCGAGGGGTTCAGATGGTTTATATATAGAATAATGGATACCCGGGAGTGAGTTACAGACTGGAATCTAATCGAGGGGTTCAGATGGATTATATATAGAATAATGGATACCCGGGAGTGAGTTACAGACTGGAATCTAATCGAAGGGTTCATATGGTTTATATATAGAATAATGGATACCCGGGAGTGAGTTACAGACTGGAATCTAATCGAGGGGTTCAGACGGTTTATATATAGAATAATGGATACCCGGGAGTGAGTTACAGACTGGAATCTAATCGAGGGGTTCAGATGGTTTATATATAGAATAATGGATACCTGGGAGTGAGTTACAGACTGGAATCTAATCGAGGGATTCAGATGGTTTATATATAGAATAATGGATACCTGGGAGTGAGTTACAGACTGGAATCTAATCGAGGGGTTCAGAGGTTTATATATAGAATAATGGATACCTGGGAGTGAGTTACAGACTGGAATCTAATCGAGGGATTCAGATGGTTTATATATAGAATAATGGATACCTGGGAGTGAGTTACAGACTGGAATCTAATCGAGGGGTTCAGATGGTTTATATATAGAATAATGGATACCTGGGAGTGAGTTACAGACTGGAATCTAATCGAGGGGTTCGGATGGTTTATATATAGAATAATGGATACCCGGGAGTGAATTACAGACTGGAATCTAATCGAGGGGTTCGGATGGTTTATATATAGAATAATGGATACCCGGGAGTGAGTTACAGACTGGAATCTAATCGAGGGGTTCGGATGGTTTATATATAGAATAATGGATACCCGGGAGTGAGTTACAGACTGGAATCTAATCGAGGGGTTCGGATGGTTTATATATAGAATAATGGATACCCGGGAGTGAGTTACAGACTGGAATCTAATCGAGGGATTCAGATGGTTTATATATAGAATAATGGATACCTGGGAGTGAGTTACAGACTGGAATCTAATCGATGGGTTCAGATGGTTTATATATAGAATAATGGATACCCGGGAGTGAGTTACAGACTGGAATCTAATCGAGGGGTTCAGATGGTTTATATATAGAATAATGGATACCCGGGAGTGAGTTACAGACTGGAATCTAATCGAGGGGTTCAGACGGTTTATATATAGAATAATGGATACCCGGGAGTGAGTTACAGACTGGAATCTAATCGAGGGGTTCAGACGGTTTATATATAGAATAATGGATACCCGGGAGTGAGTTACAGACTGGAATCTAATCGAGGGATTCAGATGGTTTATATATAGAATAATGGATACCTGGGAGTGAGTTACAGACTGGAATCTAATCGAGGGATTCAGATGGTTTATATATAGAATAATGGATACCTGGGAGTGAGTTACAGACTGGAATCTAATCGAGGGATTCAGATGGTTTATATATAGAATAATGGATACCTGGGAGTGAGTTACAGACTGGAATCTAATCGAGGGGTTCAGATGGTTTATATATAGAATAATGGATACCTGGGAGTGAGTTACAGACTGGAATCTAATCGAGGGATTCAGATGGTTTATATATAGAATAATGGATACCTGGGAGTGAGTTACAGACTGGAATCTAATCGAGGGGTTCAGATGGTTTATATATAGAATAATGGATACCTGGGAGTGAGTTACAGACTGGAATCTAATCGAGGGATTCAGATGGTTTATATATAGAATAATGGATACCCGGGAGTGAGTTACAGACTGGAATCTAATCAAGGGGTTCAGATGGTTTATATATAGAATAATGGATACCCGGGAGTGAGTTACAGACTGGAATCTAATCGAGGGATTCAGATGGTTTATCTTTAGAATAATGGATACCCGGGAGTGAATTACAGACTGGAATCTAATCGAGGAGTTCGGATGGTTTATATATAGAATAATGGATACCCGGGAGTGAGTTACAGACTGGAATCTAATCGAGGGGTTCGGATGGTTTATATATTGAATAATGGATACCCGGGAGTGAGTTGCAGACTGGAATCTAATCGAGGGGTTCAGATGGTTTATATATAGAATAATGGATACCCGGGAGTGAATTACAGACTGGAATCTAATGGAGGGGTTCGGATGGTTTATATATAGAATAATGGATACCCGGGAGTGAGTTACAGACTGGAATCTAATCGAGGGGTTCGGATGGTTTATATATAGAATAATGGATACCCGGGAGTGAGTTACAGACTGGAATCTAATCGAGGGGTTCAGACGGTTTATATATAGAATAATGGATACCCGGGAGTGAGTTACAGATTGGAATCTAATCGAAGGGTTCAGATGGTTTATATATAGAATAATGGATACCCGGGAGTGAGTTACAGACTGGAATCTAATCGAGGGGTTCAGACGGTTTATATATAGAATAATGGATACCCGGGAGTGAGTTACAGACTGGAATCTAATCGAGGGATTCAGATGGTTTATATATAGAATAATGGATACCTGGGAGTGAGTTACAGACTGGAATCTAATCGAGGGATTCAGATGGTTTATATATAGAATAATGGATACCCGGGAGTGAGTTACAGACTGGAATCTAATAGAGGGGTTCAGATGGTTTATATAGAGAATAATGGATACCCGGGAGTGAGTTACAGACTGGAATCTAATCGAGGGGTTCAGATGGTTTATATATAGAATAATGGATACCCGGGAGTGAGTTACAGACTGGAATCTAATAGAGGGGTTCAGATGGTTTATATAGAGAATAATGGATACCCGGGAGTGAGTTACAGACTGGAATCTAATCGAGGGGTTCAGACGGTTTATATATAGAATAATGGATACCCGGGAGTGAGTTGCAGACTGGAATCTAATAGAGGGGTTCAGATGGTTTATATAGAGAATAATGGATACCCGGGAGTGAGTTACAGACTGGAATCTAATCGGGCGGTTGGATTGATTGATCATGGAGTGGTGTATGCAGGATAACAGTTGTTCATGAAGATGTCATGGTGCCTTTCCCTGTGCTGGCTTATACTTTGCTTGGTTTCGTGAGGAATCATTGGCTGATGTTCTGACAATTGGGAATGATTCTGTCAATGATCTGGACTGCAAGGAACAAGCTGCTTTTTCTGCAGGATGCCTGGCTGACTTTGCAGCACAACATCAGCAGCCACTGAGGCACATTGCAAGAGAAGGTTTCCCTGTCTGCCTGGGAGCCGAGGTGCTTCCAGATGTCACGTCTCACAGTGAGAGACATCAGGTTATCGCAGTTTGAAGTGTCACACCTTGGGATGTCATGCTTCATGGTGTGACACCACTGATGCCACATCTCAAGAGTGTCACCCGTCAGGGCATTGCATCTCAAAGGGTCAGCATTATAAACTGAAACACCTCAGAGTGTCACACAGTAAGCTGTCACACCTCATGGCATTATATCTCTGTGTGACTGCTGAGGCTGCCTACCTCCAAGTGTTAAAATTCAGCTTGTCACACCCTAAAGCATCACCCGAGAGTGCCCTACATTAGGCCTGACACCTTGGGGCATTACACAGCCTTGATTGCCTCAATTTGACACATCCATTCAGTTACCAGTCAAATAGCTGGTTGACTAATGAATCAAAAGCAGCAAACAATTTCAAATGAAGATTGAATGGTTCACATAAAGCACACCATTCTCTCCACCATTCCACCCCCCTCCCCCACCCCCACAGCAGCTCTTTACAAACCAATGCGCACCCAGCTTGTCGATTTGGTTCAATAACTCCTTTGCGTGTCAGCTGCAGCTCAGTGAGTAGAACTCTTGACCTCTGCGTCTGAAGGTTGTGTCATAAGTCAAGGTTGACACTCCGGTGCAGTACTGAGGGAGTGCTGCACTGTCAGAGGTGCAGTCTTTCAGATGAGACATTAAACAGAGGCCCCATTTTCTTTCTCAGGTGGACATAAAAGATCCCAAGGTTGTATTTCGAAGAAAAGCAGGGGAGTTATACCTGGTGTCCTGGTCAATATTTATCCCTCGTACATGGGAAATAGGGGCAGGAGTAGGCCACTCAGCCCCTCGAGCCTACTCCACCATTTAACTAGATCACAGCTGATCTACCCCACTGTCATTTTCCCACGTTATCGCCATATCCCTTGATATCTTTAAAATTTAGAAATCTATTGATTTCTGTCTTTAACATACTCAATGACTGAGCCTCCACAGTCCTCTCGGGTAGAGAATTCCAAAGATTCACCACCCTCTGAGTGAAGAAATTCCTCCTCATCTCAGTCCTAAATGGCCTTCCCCTAATTCTGAGACTGTGTCCCCTGGTTCTAGATCCCCCCCACTCCCCCCACGTCAGAGGAGACATCCTTCCTGCATCTCCCCTGTCGAGCCCAACAAGAGTTTTCAATGAGATCACTTCTCATTCTTCTAAACTCCAGAGAATACAGGTGCAGTCTCCTCAATCTCTTCTCATAGGACAATCCCGCCATCCCAGGGATCAGTTTGGTGAACCTTCGTTGCTACCCTTCTGCGGCAAGTATCTCCTTCCTCAGGTAAGGAGACGAAAACTGTACACAATGCTTCATGTGCAGTCTCACCAAGGCTCTATGCAATTGCAGCAAGACTTCTTTACTCAATCGACATCACAAAAAAAGAACAGAATATCTGGTCATTTTCTCATTGTGGGAGCTTGCTGTGCGCAAACTGGCTGCCGTGTTTTCCACATTACAACAATAACCACACTTTGAAAGCACTTCATTGACTATAAAGCGCTTTGGGACACCATGTGGTTATGAAAGTCTGCATAAATGCAAGTCTCTTTTTTTCCATTGTTTTCAGCCATCATTTTCTTCCTTTTCTTGGGTCAGTGTGTACGCAGGTCCAATACAATAACAGATTTGACCCCCTCACCCCCGCGCCCCCCCCACTCCCCCTCTCCGATTGGTGAAGGTCAAGCAGACAGAACCCACTTGCATAGGCCCAGTTGGCCCCAGGATGAAGCCTGACCACCTGGCTGGAACCCTGGGTGGAAATCGAACCATTGCTGGAAGCAGACCTCAGCAGCAGGAAATAGCCATCACGGTCAGGGCTCTTCTGGCTACTGGTCAAACACAGCCGCTGCACAACATGTGGATGAGTAGAGATCCCTTGTCCTTTTAGGGTCTCTCCGCCTTCCTGTTACCTGGTGGGAAGCAAGTCACTAAGGCAAGTGTCCACCTTCTTCTCCTGCCCTGTGTTCGGGCATCTGCTTGGCATACTTGCAGCAGAATGGGGCGAAGATGCCACTAGGACCCTTTCCACCTCACTTGCATGGCCACCCTCTTCTAGTGTCTACTCCACTTTGTCCTTCTCTACAGAGGAACATAGGATCTTACAGCACAGAAGGAGGCCATTTAGCCCACCATGCCTGTACCGGCTCTTTGAAAGAGCTGTCAAGTTTAGTCCCACACCCCATCTCCTTTTTCCCCATAACCCTACAAATTAGACCCCTTTGTGCACGTGCTGAATTGCTTTTTAAAAGTTCCTATTGAATCTGATCGCACCACCCTTTCAGGTAGTGTGTTCCAGATCTCAACCCTCTGTGTGAAAGAAAATTCTCCTCGTTTCCTCTCCAGTTCTTTTGCGATTTATTTTAAATCTATGACCTACGCTTACACTTGCCAGAGGAAATAGTTTCTCCCTACTTCATCATCGTGTCCGTGCAGGCTCGCTGCGAGATCATCTCAGCTTGTCCCATTCCCCTGCCTTTTCTCTGTAACCTTGTAAATATTTTCTCTTCAGATAATTATCCAATTTTCTTTTGAAAGTCACAATTGAATCTGCCTCCACCACACTCTCTGGCAGTGCATTCCAGATCTTAACCACTCGCTGCATTAAAAAAAAAGATTTTCTTCATGTCACCTTTCGTTCTTTTGCCATTTGCCATTTTTGCCAGGCATGGTCTGATTAGGGATAGTCAGCATGGCTTTGTTTGTGGCAAATCATGTCTCACGAATTTGATTGAGTTTTTCGAGGAGGTGACCAAGAGGACTGACAAATGCAGGGCAATGGACGTTGTCTATATGGACTTTAGCAAGGCCTTTGACAAGGCCTCCCACATGGTAGGCTGGTCCAGAAGGTTCGAACACATGGGATCCAGGGTGAGCTATCCAATTGGATACAAAATTGGCTTGGTGATAGGAGGCAGAGGGTGGTAGTGGAGGGTTGTTTTTCAGATTGGAGGCCGGTGACCAGTGGTGTGCCGCACGGATCAGTGCTGGGCCCTCTGTTGTTTGTCATATATATTAGTGACTTGGATGTGAATGTAAGAGGCATGATAAGTAAGTTTGCAAATTACAGCAAAATTGGTGGTATAGTGGACAGTGAAGAAGGTTGTCTAAGGTTACAACAGGATATAGATCAACTGGGAAAGTGGGCAAGGGATTGGCAAATGGAATTTAATGCAGACATGTGTGAAGTGATGCATTTTGGGAAGTTAAACCAGGGCAGGACATATACAGTGAATGGCAGGACCCTGGGGAGTGTTGTTGAGCAGAGAGACCTTGGGTTGCAAGTACATAGTTCCCTGAAAGTGGCAACACAGGTAGACAGGGTGGTGAAGAAGGCCTATGGCATGTTTGTCTTCATTGGCCGAGGCATTAAGTACAAGAGTTGGGACGTCATGTTACAGTTGTACATGACATTAGTTAGGCCGCATTTGAAGTACTGTGTGCAGTTCTGGTCGCCGCACCACAGGAAAGATGTGGTTAAGCTAGAGAGGGTGCAGAAAAGATTCACAGGATGTTGCCTGGTTTGGAGGGCTTGAGTTATAAAGAGAGATTGGATAGGCTGGGTCTGTTTTCTCTGGAGTGAAGGAGGCTGAGAGGGGACATGATAGAGATATATAAAATTATGAGAGGCATAGATAGGGTCGATAGCCAGAGTCTGTTTCCCATGGTAGGGGTGACTAAAACTAGAGGGCATAGATTTAAGGTGAGAGGGAGGAGGTTTAAAGGGGATCAAAGGGGTAAATTTTTCACACAAAGAATAGTGGGTATCTGGAATGAACTGTCAGGGGAGGTGGTAGAGGCAGGAACAGTAGCAACATTTAAGAGGCATCTGGACAGGTACTGAATGAGCAAGGCATAGAGGGATATGGAACTAATGCAGGCAGGTGGGATTAGTATAGATAGGCATTATGGTCGGCATGGACGCGGTGGGCCGAAGGGCCTGTTTCTATGCTGTACAACTCTATGACCTTAAAGCAGTGTCTTCTGGTTCATGACCCATCCACCAATAGGAGCAGTCATTCATTATCTGCTGTGTCCAGACCCCTCACAATGTTGAACACCTCGATGAAGACTCCTCTCAACCTTGTCTCCAAAGGAGAGCAGACCCCGCTTCTCCAATGTATCCTTGTAACTGAAATTCCTCATCCCTGGAAACATTCTTGTGAATCTTTTCTGCACCCTGTCTAATACCTTCACATCCTTCCTAAAGTGTGGTGCCCAGAAATTGGACACAATACTCCAGTTGAGGCTGAAAAGGTATTCTGTAAAGGTTCACCATAACATCCTTGTTTTTGTACTCGGGTGCCCCTGTTTATAAAGCACAGGATCCTGTATGCCTTATTCATCACTTTCTGAACCTGATTTGTGCACATATACCTCCAGGTCCCTTTGCTCCTGCAACCCCTTTGTAGCCCTTTATTTTATGTTGCCCTTTCCTACCAAAATGTATCACTTCACACTTTTCTGCATTAAATTTCATCTGCCATGAGTCCACCCATTCCAACAGCCTGTCTGTCCTCTAGAAATTTATCACTGTCCTCATCACAGTTCACTATACTTCCAAGTTTTGTGTCATCTGCTAATGATGAAATTGTGCCCTGCACAGCCATGCCCAGGTCATTAATATTCTTGCTCTATCAAAACCCCTCATCGTTTTGAATACCTCTATTAGATCTCCGCTTAACCTTTTCTGCTCTGAGGAAAACAATCCCAGGGTCTTCAGTCTCCCCACATGACTGAACTCTTTTATCCCTGGTGTCGTCCTGGTAAAACTCCCCAGCATCCTCTCCAAGGCCTTGGCATCCTGGCATCCTTTCCAAAGTGCAGTGCCCAGAATTGGACACAGTACCTACTGGTTAGACCTCAGCTGGAACATAGGGACAAGAGGAGGCCACTCCGCCCCTCGAGCCTGCTGCACCATTCAATTAGATCTGCAGCTCAATCCCACTTGCCTGCCTCTGCTCTCTTTCCTTCGACACACTTACCCACACCGCTCCCACCCCACCCAACAAAAGTCTATTAATCTGCCTTTCCCATATCCAGGCAACCACTCCACTACCCTCTCCCGATCTCCTTGCAACCCTCAGGAAATTTTAATGGACACCGACACGCAGTGTCATCGGTCTCCGCTCCCTTTTCTGCTCTATTGTTCTGGTGAACTGACTGTAATCACAGCTGCACCAGTGAGGAATGTCGGAGCCATCATTTGTAACAAACAAACGTACAAAAAAAAAAGTAACTCTGGAATAAAAATAATCAGTTTAAAAGATAAAGCACCCATAAAGGCAGTCATTAAATTAGAAATGTCAGATGAGACTTCCTCACATTTAGGCCCACTCTTCTGTTTTGGGCCCTGGGGCTGGATTTGAAAATTCCCTCTGGGCTTCGCTCCTGTTTAATTTTGAAATTTTTAACAGGTCCTGAAAGTGCCATTTTCTGTTCTTCAGGACCATGGAGAGGGACAACACTGAAAACAAGTTGACATAGTTACACGTACAAGTGTTTTCGTGGCATTAGTGTGTTGCTATAGCAATCTGGCAAAAGAGTCCTGAGGCGATGTCAAGACGAGGGCCCTTTGTGTGTGAGTGGCATTGTGACAACATCCTGATCACAGTCCTGTAGCTCCCAGGTACCTCCTCCGATCTAACCCAGAAGTGGGGATGGTGGTCATTTCCTGTGTGCACGATTTCCCCACACTACTTATTACAGTACATTGGCCCAGCATTTGCTGCCAAAATAGCAATAGTTTAATGTCGCTGGCCGTTATTAATATGTAAGTCGTCCAGCAACTTGTGGCAAGGAAGAGATAACCTGTGAATTGCGAATCACCATAAGTTGCTGGAAAATTTGCATCACTCCATCGTTAGTATTGCCAAAATGGCAGCTCACCCACCCACCTCCTCTTGAGTTTCGTAAACCCGCTGCATTTGTACGTTAATTGCCCATTAAACTCACCGCAGTAAGTTAGGGCTGGTAAAGTACCAGCATAAGTACCTTTTTAATCATATTTATACTCCTGCAATACCACTCAACCTCACTGGCCCAGAAAGAGAACAATTTAAACCGTGGAGTCTCATTCCTGCAAGATGTAAATTGTTGTTAGAGATTTTTTAAACTTAAAATGTTACACTACCTAATTTTTTTCTTGCTTACCTTTTTGCCTTTTTACTCTCCCTCTCTCTTAATCCAATCTTTTTTTTCCTTCTCTTTATTGTTCTCACTGGACCTGATTTGACTCTAATTCACTCACATTTCTCCGTCATTACTCTTTTTTTCCCTTACTGCTTTAATCTCATTGGTTAAGGAGAGACTGTTGGTCCCATCCTTTACCAAGGTCCCAGCTACCTCATTGCCCTCACTGTGCCAGTATCAGCTTGCACCTCCAGCAAGTTACAATGTAAACATTGCAGGCTCAAGATTGAGAGGAAAAGTCTGTCCAATGCATTACAACACAGCCACAGAATGAGTGCAAGCCATCAGTTGGTGACATCAAATGCCCAGAAGGACTGAAACCACTTGTTTCCCACTACCTCCTTCCCTCAGTTTGTAACCAGGCCCACCTAACACTATACCAAGGTCCTGAAGTTGAAAGCTGGAGTGTCCCTTTAAATTCAGGTTGATAACTCCATCTTGCACTGAGGGCAGAGAAACCCCTCCTTTGCATTTAGGTGATAGAGTCTATTGATATCCAGGTGAGCGGGCCATTGTATTGAACTGCCTGTCTGTGACAGTCATGAGGAAGATCTCTATATTTCTCCACCAGATGTTCTTCTGATAACCTTCCCTGTATTTTCCTTTTCCACCAGCGGTGGCAGCACAGTGGTATAGAGTTGGGCAGGAGTAGCTCTGGGACTCCTCTAATCGCCACTGAAGGTTATGTTAATAAAAGCAAAATACTGCAGATGCTGGAAATCTGAAATAAAAACAAGAAATGCTAGAAATACTCAGCAGGTCTGGCAGCATCTGTGGAGAGAGAAGCAGAGTTAACGTTTCAAGTCAGTGACCCTTCATCAGAAATGACAAATATTAGAAATGTAAAAGGTTTTAAGCAAGTAAGGCGGGGGTGGGGCAAGAGATAACAAAAGAGAAGGTGTTGATAGGACAAGGTCATAGAGAATAACTGACCAGAAGGTCATGGAACAAAGGAAAACGGTATGTTAATGGTGTGCTGAAAGACAAAGCATTAGTACAGAGAGGGTGTCAATTGAATGTAAAATGAACAATGGTTATGAAGGTTATGTTGCCAGGGTTAAGGACATCTCCTTGGAGTAGGAGGGGGAAGATCCGGTTGATGTGGTCCAGATGTTACGACCAAGAGGGGAAGAGTGCACTGTCTTTTCTACTCCCACTTTTCCGCAGGTCACAACATATATTTTTTAAATGTTTACCCAGTTACTGATAGGGTCAATCATAGACTCTACCCTTTATCCCAGAACAAAATACACCAATCATGTTTCTTTAATAAACAACAGAATTATCAGTTTATTATCAAATAAGACTTATTCAGTAACAAAGGAAAGCTTTAACACACAGACTGAAATATGAAAGTTCTCTTTTTAAATTCCCCCCACACACACTCTGAAAAAATACAGAAATTCTCTCTGCAGAGATCTGTTACAGACAAAAAATACTTTGGTCAAATATTTTCTAATTCTTGAAGAAAAAAAGAGAAGATATGGAAGGAAGTCAATTGTCCCTTTTGGTCTGGTGTCCGGGTATACAGAGACGGGTCACTGAGATCTTTTCTAAAGCAGTTCTTTTCAGGCGGCATTGAGAATTAATCAGGCAGGTTTTTCCAGCTTCTCAGGAGAGATGCAGCAGCGAGGATTTTAACTCTCCCACACTGGTTCTTTGCAGCGTTTTCTTCAAAGAGATAAAGAGCTGGGTGTTTTTTTTCCCCTTGGCAGTCAAAACACCAACTGTCTTCAAAACAGTTCACACCCCAACTGAACTGAAAACAATATCTTCCCCAAACAGAAAGTCAACCTCTTGACCTCAATAAATCTTGACATGTGGCTTCTCAGTAAACATTTTCCCCAGGTCACCAAGGTTTCTGTTGTTTATTGAGCTTAAGGCACATGATTTCCAGCACAGGTTGTTTTCAAACAACATCTCAAGTGTCCTTTTAGTGAACTTGGTAAAAAAAAAACACATCCATGGAATCTTTTCAGTTTTAACACAAGTCCTCAAAATTTTTTTTTTAAATGGAAGCACTTTTGTAACACAGATAAGAAGCAGCGACATAGGTTGAACTAGGAATAATGCTGGACTGAGATTGTTTGAGGACATAGTGTCCAAATTAAAAAACAGAACCTCACAGGTAATAATCTCCAGATTGTTACCTGAGCCACAAGCCAATTAGCATTGGGATAAACGGATTAGAAGGTTAAATGCGAGGCTGAAAGAGTGGTGTTGGAGGTAGGAGTTTCGCTTTGTGGGCCACTGGCACCAGGACTGGGGAAGGAGGGAGCTGTCCCATTGGGACGGGCTCCACTTAAACCGGAATGGGACCAGTGTCCTGGTGAATCAAATAACCAGGGCAGTAGACAGGGCTTTAAACTAATAAAGTGGGTGGGGGGGGTGGGGGGTGGTGGAAGGATTCGGGAAAAGTTAAATACAAAAGCAGCAAAGGGAATCTCATTGCTCTAGAACAGAGTAGTGTTTTGGGTAATAATAAGCATTGTGGGTCAGGAAGGTACAGAGAGAGCAACAAAGGTAATAGGTCATCAGTGACTAAGGTGCTTGAAACCCAGGTCCCTCTGTTCCTGGACACTCTTTAGAACAGTACTGTTTAGTCCATATTGCTTCTCCCTATCCCTTCTGTCAAAATGTATCACCTCATACTTCTCTGTATTAAATTCCATCTGTCACTTGTCTGCCCATTCTGCTCGTCGTCTATCCATGTCTTGTTGTAGTCGATTGGTATCACCCTCACTGTGTGCTACAATTTATATCAATGGCTTAGATGAGGGGAGTGATGGTATGGTAGCTAAATTTGCAGGTGACACAAAGATAGGTAGGAAAGTATGTTGTGAAGAGGACATAAAGAGGTTGCAGACCGATATAGATAGGTTGAGTGAGTGGGCAAAATCTGGCAGATGGAGTATAATGTGGGAACATGTGAAGTTGTTCACTTTGGTAGGAAGAATAAAAAAGCAGAGTATTACTGAAACGGAGAATGACTTCTGAGTTGCAGAGGGATCTAGGTGTTCTCGTGCGTGTGTCACAAAAAGTTAGTATACAGGTACAGCAAGTAATAAAGAAGGATAATGGAATGCTTTCCTTTATTATGAGAGGAATTGAAAATAATAGTAAGGATGTTATGCTTCAGTTATACAGGGCATTGGTGAGATCACATACTGTGTGCAGTTTTGGACTCTTTAGATTAGAGATATTTTAGATTAGAGATACAGCACTGAAACAGGCCCTTCGGCCCACCGAGTCCGTGCCGAACATCAACCACCCATTTATACTAATCCTACACTAATCCCATATTCCTACCAAACATCCCCACCTGTCCCTATATTTCCCTACCACCTACCTATACTAGTGACAATTTATAATGGCCAATTTACCTATCAACCTGCAAGTCTTTTGGCTTGTGGGAGGAAACCGGAGCACCCGGAGAAAACCCACGCAGACACAGGGAGAACTTGCAAACTCCACACAGGCAGTACCCGGAATTGAACCCGGGTCCCTGGAGCTGTGAGGCTGCGGTGCTAACCACTGCGCCACTGTGCCGCCCCTTACTTAAGGAAGGATGTAAATGCATTGGAGGTGGTTCAGAGGAGGTTTTCTAGATTGATACCTGGAATGAGTGGGTTGTCTTATGAGGAAAGGTTTGTCAGACTGGGCTTGTTTTCACTGGAGTTTAGAAGAGTGAGGGGAGACTTGATTGCAGTATATAGCTCCTGATTGGTCTTGACAAGGTGGATTTGGAAAGGATGTTTTCTCTTGGGGAGGTGGGGGTGGGGGGGGGAGTCCAGAACTAGAGGCGTTGTTTTAAAATTACGGGTCGCCCTTTTAGGACAGAGATGAGGAGAAATTTTTTTTCTCTGAGGGTGGTGCGACTTTGGAACTCTCTGCCTCAGAAGGTGATGGAGGCGGGGTCATTGAATATTTTAAGGCGGAGGTAGATAGATTCTTGTTAGGCAAAGGAATCAAAGGTTATTGGGGGTAGATGGGAGTGTGGAATTCGAGACAGAAACAGATCAGCCATGATTTTATTGAATGGGAGAGCAGGCTCGAGGGGTCAAAGGGCTTACTTCTGCTCCTAATTTGTATGCTACACCTCCAAGTTTGGTACCATCAGCTAATTTTGAAATTTTACTCTGTATTCCAATATCCAAGTCATTTATGTAGATCAAAAAATTAGTGGTCCTAACACGGAACCTTGGGGAGCACCACTGCCTACCATCCTCCAGTCTGAAAACACCCATTTAACCACGACTTGCTGTTTTCTGTCCTTAAGCCATTTTTTATCCAAGCTGACACTGACCCTCCTATTCCATGAGCCTCAATTTTGTTAACCAACCTTTTATGTGGTACATTGTCAAACACTTTCTGAAAATCCATACAGCCAACATTCATTGTTTTCCTTCATCAAACTTCTCTGTTACTTCATCAAAAAATTCAGTTATATTAGTCGAGCACAATCTGCCTTTTACAAAACCATGCTGGCTCTCCTTAACTACCTCAAACTTCTCCAAGTTCTTGTGGATTTCTTTTCCCTGATTATTGTTTCTAAAATGTTTCCCACCACTGATGTTAAACTGATCAGCCTGTAGTTGCACGTAATGTCCTTGCGCCATTTCTTGAATAAGGGTGTCACATTTGCCACTCTCCAATCCTCTGGCAACTCCCCTGTAACTAGTGGACACAGTAGAGTAAAAGAATCTTAGCTTGGAAAATCAAGTAGTAGAATCAGTCTGGGTGGAGCTAAGAAACAGCAAGGATCAGAAAACATTGTTTATAGGCCCCCTAACATGAGTTGTAGTGTAGAGCAGAATATGAATCAGGAAATTAGAGGCGTATGTAGCAAGGGTAATATAGTAATCATGGGTGACTTTAATCTTCAGACAGACTGGGCAACCTAAATTTGCAGTAATTGGAGAATGAATTAATAGAATGTAGAAGACACCAAAAACATTCTGGAAATAATGGGGAACCAAGGGTCTAGAGAAAATGAGGAACTTAAAAGAAATCAGTATAAGTAAAGAAATAGTACGGAGAAATTAATGGGTCTAAGCGATGACAAATCCCCTGGACCTGATGACCTACATGCTAGGGTTTTAAAGGTGGTAGCTGGAGAGGTAGTGGGTGTGTTGGTTTTGATCTTCCAGAATTTCTTAGATTCGAGAACAGTTCCCAAGGATTGAAAGGTAGCAAACATAACCCCACTATTTAATAAAGGAGGAAGAGAGAAAATGGGAAACTATAGGCCAATTCGCCTAACATCAGTAGTACGCAAATGCTAGAATCTATTATTAGGGAGGTCATGACAGGTCACTTACAAAATCATAATATGATTAAGCAGAGTCAACATGGATTTATGAAAGGGAAATTGTGTTTGATAAATCTGTTCAGTTTTTTGAGGACGTAACGAGTAAGATGGATAAGGGGGAGCCAGTCAACGTGGTGTATTTGGATTTTCAAAAAGCATTTGATAAGGTGCAACACAAGAGATTATTGAACAAAATATGACTAATTGGACTGGGGATAATATATTAGCAAGGATTGAAGATTGGTTAATGGACAGAAAAGTGACAGTAGGAATAAACATAACTTTTTTAAAAATTTGTTCATGGGATGTGGACGTCATTGGCCAGGCCAGCATTTATTGCCCTTCCTTAAATGCCCTTGAGAAGGTGGTGGTGAGCTGCCTTCTTGAACCGCTGCAGTCCATGTGGGGTTGGTACACCCAGAGTGCTGTTAGGAAGGGAGTTCCAGAATTTTGATCCAGTGACAGTGAAGGAACAGTGATATAGTTCCAAGTCAGGATGGTGTGTAGCTTGGAGGGGAACTTGCAGGTGGTGGTGTTCACATGCATTTGCTGCTCTTGTCCTTCTAGTTGGTAGAAGTTGCGGGTTTGGAAGGTGCTGTCTAAGGAGCCTTGGTGCGTTGCTGCAGTGGATCTTATTGATGTACACACAGCTGCCACTGTGCGTCAGTGGTGGAGGGAGTGAATGTTTGTGGATGGGGGGGCCAATCAAGCGGGCTGCTTTGTCCTGGATGGTGTCGAGCTTCTTGCGTGTTGTTGGAGCTGCACCCATCCAGGAAAGTGGCGAGTATTCCATCACACTCCTGACTTGTGCCTTGTAGATGGTGGACAGGCTTTGGGGAGTCAGGAGGTGAGTTATTCACCGCAGGATTCCTAGCCTCTGACCTAGTCTTGTAGCCACGGTATTTATATGGCTAGTCCAGTTCAGTTTCTGGTCAATGGTAACCCCCAGGATGTCGATAGTGGGGGATTCAGTGATGGTAATGCTATTGAATGTCAAGGGGAGGTGGTTAGATTCTCTCTTGTTGGAGATAGTCATTGCCTGGCACTTGTGTGGCACGAATGTTACTTGCCACTTATCAGCCCAAGCCTGGATATTGTCCAGGTCTTGCTGCATTTCTGCACGGACTGCTTCAGTATCTGAGGATTCACGAATGGTGCTGAATATTGTGCAATCATCAGCGAACATCCCCACTTCTGACCTTATGATTGAAGGAAGGTCATTGATGAAGCAGCTGAAGATGGTTGGGCCTAGGACACTACCCTGAGGAACTCCTGTAGTGATGTTCTGGAGCTGAGATGATTGACCTCCAACAACCACAGCCATCTTCCTTTATGCTTGGTGTAACTCCAACCAGCAGAGAGTTTTCCCCCTGATTCCCATTGACTCCAGTTTTGCTAGGGCTCCTTGATGCCATACTCGGTCAAATGCTGCCTTGATGTCAAGGGCAGTCACTCTCACCTCACCTCTTGAGTTCAGCTCTTTTGGCCATGTTTGAACCAAGGCTGTATTGAGGTCAGGAGCTGAGTGGCCCTGGCGGAACCCAAACTGAGCATCACTGAGGTTATTGCTAAGCAAGAGCCGCTTGATAGCACTGTTGATGACACCTTCCATCACTTTACTGATGATCGAGAGTAGACTGATGGGGTGGTAATTGGCCAGGTTGGATTTGTCATGCCTTTTGTGTACAGGACATACCTGGGCAATTTTCCACATTGCCGGGTAGATGCCAGTGTTGTAGCTGTACTGGGGCAGCTTGGCTAGGGGTGCGGCAAGTTCTGGAGCACAGGCCTTCAGTACAATTGCCAGAATATTGTCAAGACCCATAGCCTTTGCAGTATCCAGTGCCTTCAGTCATTTCTTGATATCATGTGGAGTGAATCGAATTTGCTGAAGTCTGGCATCTGTGATGCTGGGGATTTCAGGAGGAGGCCGAGATGGATCATCAACTCAGCACTTCTGACTGAAGATTGTTACAAATGCTTCAGCCTTATCTTTCGCACTGATGAGCTGGGCTCTCCTATCATTGAGGATGGGGATATTTGTGGAGCCACCTCCTCCAGTTAGTTGGTCAATTGTCCACCACCATTCACGACTGGATGTGGCAGGACTGCAGAGCTTAGATCTGATCTGTTGGTTATGGAATTGCTTAGCTCTGTCTATCGAAAGCTGCTTACGCAAGGTTGGGGTACGACAAGGATCAGAACTTGGGCATAAGCTACTTGCAATCTGTATTAATGAGTTAGGTGAAGGGGACTGAGTGTAATGTATCCAAGTTTGCTCATGATACAAAGTTAGGTGGGAAAGTAAGTGGTGAGGAGGATACAAAGAGGTTGCAGAGGGATATCGATAGGTTGGGTGAGTGAGAAAGAACCTGGCAGATAGAATACAATGTGGCGAATTGTGAAGTTAGCTGCTTTGGTGGGAAAAATAGAAAAGCAGAATATTTTTTGAATGGTGAGGGACTGGGAGATATTTGCATTCAGAGGGTCCTGGGTGTCCTTGTACATGAATCACAGGAAGCTAACATGCAGGTACAGCAAGAAATTAGGAAGGCAAATGGTATATTAGCTTTTGTTACAAAGGGATTGGAATATAAGAGTAAAGAAGTCTGATTACAATTATACAGAGCATTGGCGAGCCCATCCCTTGAGTGCTATGTGCAGTTTTGATCTCCCGACCTAAAGAAGAGGAAGTCTTCAGTTAGAAGTGCAATAAAGGTTCATTAAACTGGTTCTGGAATGAGGGGTTTCTTCTATGAGGAAACATTGAATAGACCAGGCCTCAATTCCCTGGAGTGTAGAAGAATGAGAGGTGATCGAATTGAAACGTATCATATTTTTAAGGGGCTTGACCAGATAGATGCTGAGAAAATGGTTCCCCTCGCTGGGGAACCGAGAGCACAGAGTCACAGTCACTGGGTTGGCCATTTAGAAGAGAGAGGGGTGAAATTTCCTCACTGAAAGGATTGTGAATCTCTACCCCAGAGAGCTGTGGATGCTCAGCCGTTGAGTATATTCAAGACAGAGGTCAATAGATTTCTGGGTTCATTGCTGAGTCGAAATTCTGGAACTTCCCTACCTAACAGCGCTGTGGGTGTACCTTCAACACACACAGTGCAGCGGTTCAGAAAGGCACCTCAAGACCACCTTCTCGAGGACAATTAGGGAAAGGCAAAAACCGCTGTCATTGCCAACGACGCCCACATCCCCTGAATGAATAAGTTATTTTGCTGTTAACTCTCTCTCTCTCAGCGCTCTGTGTTGTGAATTTTGACCCTCAGAGACTCCTACACCTGCTATTTCTGGGCGTTAATCAACATTGACTCAAGTGCACTGGGATCTGTTCACTGTGAATCACAGCTCATTTGGTGTCAGAAGATATTTCAATTTAATGAGACACTGGGCAGCCTGTTCCCAATGGAGGGGATTAACCCTCTCACCCACCTCTCTCCATTCACAGTCAGACACTGGGCAGCCTGTTCCCAATGGAGGGGATTAACCCTCTCACCCACCTCTCCCCATTCACAGTCAGACACCGGGCAGCCTGTTCCCAATGGTGGGATTAACCCTCTCACCCACCACTCCCCATTCACAGTCAGACACTGGGCAGCCTGTTCCCAATGGTGGGATTAACCCTCTCACCCACCTCTCCCCATTCACAGTCAGACACTGGGCAGCCTGTTCCCAGTGGAGGGGATTAACCCTCTCACCCACCACTCCCCATTCACAGTCAGACACTGGGCAGCCTGTTCCTAATGGAGGGGATTAACCCTCTCACCCACCTCTCCCCATTCACAGTCAGACACCGGGCAGCCTGTTCCTAATGGAGGGGATTAACCCTCTCACCCACCTCTCCCCATTCACAGTCAGACACTGGGCAGCCTGTTCCTAATGGAGGGGATTAACCCTCTCACCCACCTCTCCCCATTCACAGTCAGACACCGGGCAGCCTGTTCCTAATGGAGGGGATTAACCCTCTCACCCACCTCTCCCCATTCACAGTCAGACACCGGGCAGCCTGTTCCTAATGGAGGGGATTAACCCTCTCACCCACCTCTCCCCATTCACAGTCAGACACCGGGCAGCCTGTTCCTAATGGAGGGGATTAACCCTCTCACCCACCTCTCCCCATTCAGTCAGACACCGGGCAGCCTGTTCCCAATGGAGGGGATTAACCCTCTCACCCACCTCTCCCCATTCACAGTCAGACACCGGGCAGCCTGTTCCTAATGGAGGGGATTAGCCCTCTCACCCACATCTGCCCATTCACAGTCAGACACTGGGCAGCCTGTTCCCAATGGAGGGGATTAGCCCTCTCACCCACATCTGCCCATTCACAGTCAGACACTGGGCAGCCTGTTCCCAATGGAGGGGATTAACCCTCTCACCCACATCTGCCCATTCACAGTCAGACACTGGGCAGCCTGTTCCCAATGGAGGGGATTAGCCCTCTCACCCACATCTGCCCATTCACAGTCAGACACTGGGCAGCCTGTTCCCAATGGAGGGGATTAACCCTCTCACCCACCTCTCCCCATTCACAGTCAGACACTGGGCAGCCTGTTCCCAATGGAGGGGATTAACCCTCTCACCCACCTCTCCCCATTCACAGTCAGATGAATTTAGCTGATGTGTGAATTGGAAATATCACTGCAGTGCAGTGGTGGATGTTTATCTCAGATGGAAGTTAAAGCAAGGGAGCTTTACTCTGTATCGAACCCTTATTTTTTTACAGTGTAAAGGGAGCTTTACTCTGTATTTAACCCCCATTTTTTTCTATTTTTTTTTTAGGTAGCCTTTATACCCCAGGCCCCTTTTATATTTTTCACGTCGAGGGGGCCTTTATTCCTCAGGCCCCCTTTATATACATATTTACAGTTTTAAAATAACTTTATTAAAACCAGATAAATAAACAAATTAAAATTCCATTCTCGGCGTCAACGATGCACTCCAGTCCCTGCGGTGCCCACCGGTCGCGGAAGGCCTCAAGCGTACCTGCGGACATCGCATGCTCCTTCTCCAGGGACACCCGGGCGCGAACGTAACCGCGGAAGAGGGGCAGGCAATCGGGGAGGACGGAACCCCCGACGGCCCGCAACCTGGACCTGTGAATTGCACCTTGGCCAGGCCCAGGAGCAGACCGACGAGGAGATCCTCCTCCCGGCCCAAGCCCCTCCGCACTGGGTGCCCAAAGATCAGGAACGTGGGACTGAAGTGCAGCCAGAATTTGAGGAGCAGTCCCTTCAGATACGCAAATAGGGGCTGCAACCTCGCACACTCCGTATAAACGTGGAACACGGACTCGTCCAGGCCGCAGAAAGTACAGGCGGCCTGGGAGTCCGTGAACCTACTTAAAAGTCTATTGCACGGGACTGCTCTGTGCAGCACCCTCCACCCCAGGTCCCCGATGTAAAGGGGGAAGACTCCCGCGTAGACAGACCTCCATCGGGGCTTCCCCTCACCACCAGACGGCAACGCGGACCGCCAGGGCGTGTCCGGCCGGCTGACGAGGGCGAGGAAGTGGAGAGTGTGCAGGAGCAGTCCGTACAGGAAACCCCTCTGCGCCGATTGGAATGGCACGGAGGGCATTTCCGAGAGGCGGCTCGGGTTGTGCGGGACCGGCTCCCGAGGAGGGTTTTGGGGCCTGGGTCCGATGAGCAGTTCCGGCCGAGCGGGGGTCAACTCGGCCGGGATCACTCCGCACTCCCAAGCCCCCTCGCCACCCGCAGTGAGGGGCGTCCCAGGGGTTTCGGCTACTTCTCCGCCTGCCGGACCGTCCCCGGAGTCGGCCGCCCGGACAGCTGAGGCGCTCTCCTCCGCCGGTGGGGGAGCGCCCTGACTGGAGGCGACCATGCTCCAGACTCGGAATAGATCCCGGTAAAAGACAGGCAACTCCCTCAGAGAGGCGCGGCTAACGGACTCCACCGGGAGCTGCGTGTCGTCTTGAAGGCAGTGACACTGGCGGAAAAAATACGTCGCCAGCGCACACCATCTGGGAGGACGCTCGACGTACAGGTATCTCTGCAGGGTCCGAAGGCGGAGAGTCGCAGCCTGGGTGCGGACGCACACCAGCGACTGGCCGCTCTCCTCAATCGGGAGACTCAGGAGCGCGGCAGAGACCCAGTGTTTCCTCTTGCGCCAGAAGAAATCGACGAATTTCTTCTGGATCTTGGTGGCAAATACAGGGGGTGGGGTCAAAGTGACCAACCGGTATCACAACATGGAGGCCACCAGTTGGTTTATGACCAATGCTCGGCCCCTGTAGGAAAGCACTCGGAGCAGTCCTGTCCAGCGCCCCAGCCGAGCGGTGACTTTTGCCTCCAACTCCTGCCAGTTTGCCGGCCAGGCTTCCTCAGCGGGGCTAAGATGGACTCCCAGATAGAGGAGGTGCGTGGTGCTCCACGCAAAAGGTGTCATCTCCTCCGGCAGGGAGTCCACCCGCCACTGACCCACCAGGAGTCCGGAACATTTCTCCCAATTGATCCTCGCGGAGGACGCGGCAGAAAAGGTCTGCTAGCAGTCGCGCATCCTCCACAAGTCAACGGGATCTGTGATTGCGAGGAGCACGTCGTCGGCGTAATTCGAGAGGACGACCCGCATGGCCGGCTCGCGCAGAGCCAATCCCGTCAACCTCCTGCGAAGCAGGCACAGGACGATCTCCACGCAGATGGTATACAATTGGCCGGACATGGGGCATCCCTGACGCACTCCTCTCCCAAAGCGAAGGGGCGCGGTCAAGGACCCGTTAACTTTGACTAGACACTCTGCAGCGGCGTATAAAAGTCGGACACGGGCCACGAAATGCGGCCCGATTCCGAAAGAGCTCAGAGTCCCGAAAAGGTATTCGTGATCCACCCTGTCGAACGCCTTCTCCTGATCGAGGGAGAGAAAGGCGACCGACTGACCAGTCCTCTGGGAAAGATGGATCAGGTCCCGGACCAGGTGGATGTTGTCTTGGATGGACCGGCCCGGGACCATGTAGGACTGGTCGGGGTGGATCATGTGGGCCAGCACGGAGCCCAGGCGGGTAGACATAGCCCGGGCAAAGATCTTATAATCCGTGCTGAGGAGGGAGACCGGACACCAGTTTTTAAGCAGGCGGAGATCGCCCCTCTTCGGCAGCAGGACGATGACCGCCCTGCGCCACGAGAGGGGCATCTCCCCGGTCGCCAGGCTTTCCCCCAGGACCCGCGGGTAATCGTCCACCAGGACGTCCCAGAACGCCCTGAGGAACTCCATGGTCAACCCATCCAGCCCTGGGGATTTGCCCCTTGAGAGCTGGTGGTGGGTGCCAGTCAGCTCCGACAACGTGAGCGGAGCCTCCAATCCTTTGGCGCCCTCTGGGCTTACCTGCGGCAGGTCCTCCCACAAAACTCCGCGCGCATCCTCGCTGGACGGATCCGGAGAGAACAACGCACTGTAATAAGTACGGACCAGTAGGCCCATTCCCTCCGGATCCGTGATCGAGGATCCATCGTCGGCCAGAAGCTCGACGAGCTGCTTACGGACCCCCCGCCATTTCTAACCCGTGCTGTACCTGTCCTGGGAGTGTTTGATGGGTACACTGTAGAGGGAGCTTTACTCTGTATCTAATCCTTACTGTACCTGTCCTGGGAGTATCTGATGGGGACAATGTAAAGGAAGCTTTACACTGTATCTAACCCGTTTTAATTTTTACTCTGTAGCTCACCTTTTTTTTTCAGGATGCCTTTATACCCCAGGCCCCTTTTATGTATTATTTGTCAAAGGGGCCTTTATTCCTCAGCCCCCGCCCCCCCCCAGCCCCACTATATACATTTTAAATAAATAACTTTATTAAAAACAGATAAATAAAACAAAACTCAAATTAAAATGCCATTCACGGTATCGATGATTGTATCTAACCTGTGCTGTCCTTGCGCTGGGAGTATTTGATGGGGGACAGTGCAGAGTGAGCTTTACTCTGTATCTAACCTGTGCTATATCTGCCCTGGGAGTGTTTGATGGGACAGTGTAGAGGGAGCTTTACTCTGTATCTAACCTGTGCTGTACCTGCCCTGGGAGAGTTTGATGGGGGCCAGTGTAGAGGGAGCTTTACTCTGTATCTAACCTGTTTTTTTTTTTTCTTTTTTTTTCAGTGTCCTCTGTATCTAACCCCACCATGCTGTATCTGTCCAGGGAGAGTTTGATGGGGGACAGTGTAGAGGGAGCTTTACTCTGTATCTAACCTGTGCTGTATCTGCCCTGGGAGTGTTTGATGGGACAGTGCAGAGTGAGCTTTACTCTGTATCTAACCTGTGCTGTACCTGCCCTGGGAGTGTTTGATGGGGGACAGTGTAGAGGGAGCTTTACTCTGTATCTAACCTGTGCTGTACCTGCCCTGGGAGTGTTTGATGGGACAGTGTAGAGGGAGCTTTACTCTGTATCTAACCTGTGCTGTACCTGCCCTGGGAGAGTTTGATGGGACAGTGTAGAGGGAGCTTTACTCTGTATCTAACCTGTGCTGTACCTGCCCTGGGAGAGTTTGATGGGACAGTGTAGAGGGAGCTTTACTCTGTATCTAACCTGTGCTGTACCTGCCCTGGGAGAGTTTGATGGGACAGTGTAGAGGGAGCTTTACTCTGTATCTAACCTGTGCTGTATCTGCCCTGGGAGTGTTTGATGGGACAGTGCAGAGTGAGCTTTACTCTGTATCTAACCTGTGCTGTACCTGCCCTGGGAGTGTTTGATGGGGGACAGTGTAGAGGGAGGTTTACTCTGTATCTAACATTGTGCTGTACCTGCCCTGGGAGTGTTTGATGGGGGACAGTGTAGAGGGAGCTTTACTCTGTATCTAACCTGTGCTATAACTGAACTTGGAATGACAGCTAAAACTGAAGCTGAGTTTTTTTGAGTGGGATTGCTCATTTTCTTGACTTGTATCGCGCATCTGAGGTACAAAAATGGACCAGGGTTCCATTCCATTTGAGGTCGACCCACTTTAGCACCCACCCATTTTTCGCCATTATTTTCATCGCTCAAAGAATGGGCGGGATGTATGCAAAAAAATGAGATGGCCGTGATGTGGTGATGTCCATTGATTGGCCTTTCTGCCTCATCCAACCTATTCCCTGTTTTCACACGTGCCAAACACACACATCTACGTTTGTAGAAAGAGGTGGAAAGGAATTTTGTGAGTGAAGCAGTAGATTTGTAGGATTCGCAGGGTGTGATATTCTGCCTCAAATCTGGTGATACACAGTCTTTGGGGGCTCAGATATCACTTCCTTTCAGCAGATATTATGGGTGGGATAAGTGCCAGGTTCGGGTGAATTGTATCTGGTGTAGGGAAGGATAATGAATACATGGGAGTCTGTGATTGGATAGAGTGTACATCGGATGAAGAAGGGCATGGAATGGGTGGGTAGAGGTTTTGATTGGGTTTAGGAACATTGGAAGAACAGTAGGCCATTCAGCCCTTCGAGTCTGGTCTGCCATTCAATGAGATCATAGTTGATCTTCTAATTGTGCCTTATAACACCTTGGGATGATTTATCATGTTAAAAACACGATGTAAATATAATTTGTCATTATGACATCCTAACTCCATTCACCTACTTTGGTTCCATACCTGTAGCAAAAATCTACCTATCTCAGATTTAAGATTATTAATTTAGCTAGCATCTGGTTTTAACCTGGGAGAGAGTTCCACACTTTTACTACCCTTTGAGTGAAGAAGTGTCTCCTAATTTCTCTCCTGACTTGCCGAGTTTTTAAGGTTATCTCCACTTGTCCTAGACTCCAACACCAGCACCAAATATTTCACTTTCTTCTCTATTAATTCCTTTCAAACCCTAAAAACCTCAATCAAATCACCTGTGACTTCTATATTTCAGGAAATACAAGCCTTGTTTACGTAGCCTCTCCTCATAATCTAACCCCCGAAGCTCTGGTAACACAGGGGTACGGTAGCATAGTGCTTGTGTTACAGACTAGTAATGATAGGGCTTGGAATAATGAGTTTAAATCTCGCCTTGGCAGCTGGGGAAGTTAAGTTCAATTCATTAATAAATCTGGAATATAAAACTAGTCTCAGTAATGATGTCCATGAAACTACTGGCTTGTTGCAAAAACCCAACTGGTTCACTAATGTCCTTTTAGGGAAGGAAATTTGCTGCCCTTGCCTGGTCGGACCTACCATATGGGTCACATTCCATTAGCCTTTTTGTTATTTTTGTTTGTACCTGACTACTACATTTTCATGATCTGTGCACACGGACCCCTGAATTTCTTTGGACATCCACTGTTCCTAATTTTTCACCTTTTAAGTAATGCTCTGATCTATATTTTTTTTGTTGTTCCAAATGAATGACCTCACACATACCAGAAATCCATCTGGGACAGTTTTGCCCACTCACTGTATCAATGTCTCTTTGTAATTTGATGCTCCTGTCGACACTACTTACTATAACACCATTTTTTGTGTCATCGGCAAATTTGGATATATGACTCTCTATTGTGTTATCCATATCATTAATAAATGTAGTGAATGGTTGAAGCCCCCAGCTTTTGGCGAACCACTAGTCGCAGAGTCATTTAGGGCACAGGATGCCATTCGGCACATCGAGTCCATGCTGGCTCTTCAGGGAGCTATGCAGTCAGTCCCACTTCCCGGCTCGATCCCTGTAGCCCTGCAAGTCTATTTCGCTCAGGTGGCCATCCAACTTCCTCTTGAAGTCATTGATCATTTCCACTTCCACCCCCCCCCCCCCTTCCCGTGTGGTCATTATCCCCCACTGCGTAGAAAAAAAGTGCTTCCTGTCATAATCTATCAAATCCTCCCTCAATCTCCTTTGTTCCAAGGAGAAAGTGACGAAGATGATTGGTGAAGGAAGGGCGGTGGATGTTGTCTATATGGACTTTAGTAAAGCCTTTGACAAGGTCCCGCATGGCAGACTGGTACAAAAGGTGAAGTCACACGGGATCAGAGATGAGCTGGCAAGATGGATACAGAACTGGCTCAGTCATAGAAGACAGAGGGTCTCAGTGGAAGGGTGCTTTTCTGAATGGAGGGATGTGACTAGTGGTGTTCCGCAGGGATCAGTGCTGGGACCTTTGCTCTTTGTAGTATATATAAATGATTTGGAGGAAAATGTAGCTGGTCTGATTAGTAAGTTTGCGGACGACACAAAGGTTGGTGGAGTTGCGGATAATGATGAGGATTGTCAGAGGATACAGCAGGATATAGATCGGTTGGAGACTTGGGCGGAGAAATGGCAGATGGAGTTTAATCCAGACGGCGGAGGTGGAGGGGCGACATGATACAGGTTTACAAAGTTATGAGCGGCATGGACAGAGTGGATAGTCAGAAGCTTTTTCCCAGGGTGGAAAAGTCAGTTACAAGGGGACATAGGTTTAAGGTGCGAGGGGCAAAGTTTAGAGGGGATGTGCGAGGCAAGTTTTTTACACCGAGGGTGGTGAGTGCCTGGAACTTGCTGCCAGGGGAGGTGGTGGAAGCAGATACGATAGTGACGTTTAAGAGACATCTTGACAAATATATGAATAGGATGGGAATAGAGGGATATGGGCCCCGGAAGTGCAGAAGGTGTTAGTTTAGGCAAGCATCAAGATCGGCGCAGGCTTGGAGGGCCGAATGGCCTGTTCCTGTGCTGTACTGTTCTTTGTTCTTTGTTCTTTGTTCTTTGAGAACAAACCCGGCTTTCCCAACTTAACCTTGTAACTAAAACCCTCCATCCCTGGAACCATTCAGGTGAATCTCCTCTGCACCCTCTCAAGGATCCTCACATCTTTGCTAAAGTGTGGTGACCAGAACTGGACGCAATACTCCAGTCGGGGCCTAACCAGAGCTTCCTTCCAATTTCAGTATCTGCCGCGTAACCAATCTCCTAAGCAGATCAGCAATTTGCCTTCAATTCCACAAGATTTAATTTTAGCTAACAGTCTGTTATGTGGAACCATATAGAATACCTTCTGGACATCCATATAAACTACAGCCGTAGAAATTCCTCAAAAAGTTCAGTTAGGTTTGTTAGACATGACCGACCCTTCACAAATCTTTGTTAGCTCTCTCCAGTCAGCTGAAATTTCTCTAAGTGCTCAGTCACTCTGTCCTTAATTATAGATTCCAATAACATCCGCACCACAGAAGTTAGACTGACACATCTATAGTTTGCTGGTTTCTTTCTCTCATTTTAAATAATGGAGTTACATTTGCAATTTTCCAGTCTAAAGGATGAATCAAGACAGCTTTGCAAGATTATAGGTAAACCGCCTACAATTTCTTCACCTACTTCCTTTAAAACCTTGGGATGGAAACCATCAGTTCCTGGGGATTTGTCAGTCTTTCGTGCCATTATATTTTTCCTAATGCTGTTTTCTTGCCTACGTTAACCTTCCTAAGTTTCAGTCCTTGATTCATAGTTTCCCTGGAATGGAGGTACATTATCTTCTTCCTCCACTGTGAAGACTGTGGCAAAGCTGTCATTCAACATCCTTTGCTGTTCTTTATATCTATGCCTGACCCCTTGATATACTTTGATATTCTTTGCACTTTCCTTTCGTTTTTTTAAAATCTCTCACCTCTTTTGTCCACCATGTCTGGTTTATTTGGTAAATGGAGCTCTTGCTGCTTGGAAGCATATTTTGGTCCTGTATCAAGCAAAATTCTTTTTTGCCCACCTCCCACTGTTCATTTGTCGTTTTACCTGCTTACGGTTTTAATTTTAACCAGTTTTCTGCTGTCAATCTCTGTCTCATCCTGTTAAAGTTGGCCGCAGCAAAATCGAGAATTTTAGTAACTGGGTCAAGTTTCTCCTTTTGAAACCTAACATGGAATTTAATCATCATATGATCACTATTAGATAAGTCCTGCCTTACTGTTAGATTATTAATTAAGTTTGGCTCCTTACTCACCACTAGGAGGGTGTACATGGGCTGTAAATGGGAATTGAATGGGTGGGTAGAGTCTGTGATGGGTGAACTGTACTTGCTCTGTGGAAGGAGTGTGTGGGATGATTAGGAAAATGACCTTTTCTTGTTTTGTGCTTTCGCTGGTCTCTTCAATCTGTATTGTTGGATTTACAGCAAAGAAACAGGGCATTCGGCCCATCTGGTCTGTGCTAGTGTTTATGCTCCACTTGAGTCTCCTCCCACCCCTCTTCATCTCACCCCATCAACATATCCTTCTATTCCTTTCTTCTTCATGTCTTTATCTAGCTTCCCCTTAAATGCATCTGTGCTATTTACCTCAACCACTCCATGTGGGAAAAAGCTCCACGTTCTAAAATAGTTTATCCTGAATTCCCTATTGGATTTAATAGTGATTGTCTTATATTTATGGTCTCTTGTTCTGGTCTCACTTGCAAATGGAAATATATCTCTACGTCTACCTTCTCAAACATTTTCAGAATCTTAAAGACCTCTGTCAGGTCATCCCCCCTCTGTCTTTTTTTTTCTAGAAAAAAACGAGCCTCAGCCTGTTCATTTTTTCCTGTTGGGGACAACCTCAGAGACCAAGTGTGGTCAAACCTAGGTTCAATACATGTTTAACATAACACAAAGTCTTGTGAGGATGGAACCTGCAAAGATCCTGCGCTGTATAAAACGGGACGTTCCCTGTGAAGACTGCACAGGGAAGGTTCTGTTTGGGCTGGGTGTGTCTCCTCGTATGAACCGCACCTGGAGTGCGGTGAGCGGTTCAGGGCACCATGCCTTCGGAAGGATATACTGACCTCGGAGAGAGTGCAGTGTAGATTTACCAGGATGATACTTGGACTCCAAGGCTACATTACAAGGAGAGATGACACAAACTGGAGCTGTGTTCATTGCAGTTTAGAAGGTTAAGTAGTGACTTGATTGAAGTTTACAGAATATTAAGGAAAACAGAGAGAAACCATTTCCATTAGTTTGCGAGTCTTGGACTAGGAGGCATAATCTAAAAATTAGAGCCAGATCTTTCAGGCATGAAATTAGGAAACACTTTGAAACACAAGTAGTGCTAGGGGTTTGGTACTCTTTTCTGCATATGGCAGTTGATGCTACCTTATGAATTTTAAATCTGAGAATGATAGATTTCTGTTCACCAATGGTATTAGGGGATATGGGGCAAAGGCGGGGAGATGGGCGTTTGGTCACAGATCAGCCATGATCTCATTGAATGGTAGAGCAGGCTCAAGGGGCTGAATGGCCTACTCCTGCTCCTATGTTCCTATAAACAGATGGTTCCTCCAAGTCTGATTTCTGTTAGTATGCCAACTTGCAGCCCCCGTGACTGAGCAGAAAAACATGATAAAAATGTCAGCCTTCAGAGTGAAGAGATGCTTCAGAGGCACTCACAGCTCCTTGGCAGCTCTCAGACACAAGTAGCTGCTTAGCTGGAGGATCAGGAAAAGGGAATCAGTCAGTCGAGGACTCTGGACCCAGCGTGCGTGGGACAGAGCGCAACAGAGGGAGAGAGGCAGGTAGGTCGAGGCAGTTGGGAAGAGAGTGGATGAGAGAAACATTAAGCAGAGCGAGAGCTCGAAAAAGAGTGTGAGAGAAAGCATGCGAAAGATAGCAAGATCAAAAGAAATAAAATGGGGAAAGGGGGAAAACAGGATTGAGACTTTCGGTGAAATAAAATGGGCCTGATCAATTAATAAAGGATGGGCTTTGTTGCAGCTAGTACCGTATTCCTGTTAAACTGCCACTGGAGACAGTTTCTCCTTATTTACTCTATCAAAACCCCTCAAAAATTTGAACCTCTTTGTTAAATCTCTTCTTAACCTTCTCTGCTCGAAGGAGAACAAGTTCAGCCTCTCCAGTCTCTCCATATAACTGAAGTTCCTCATCCCTGCTACCATCCTGGGTTGATCAGTTAATAAGGAATGGGCCTGTTTGTAGCCAGCACCCCATTACTTTCAGACTGCGGAATAACAAACATTATAATGGGTGGGGGGAGGGGAAACAGGAATAACTCACACGAGAATGAGATAAATGAGGAATTACTCTATTTCGAAATGAATGCAGTAACTCACTTTAGAATGGGATAGATTGGCACATAGATCTTAGATGTGGATGGACCAGGAATAACCGACATTGCCCCAAACCCGGGGAGGGTGAACAGCCAGTGGTCGTGGTACACAGTGGGGACGAACGACTTGGGTTAAAAAAAAGGATGAGGTCCTAAAAGCAGAATATAGGGAGTTAGGAAGTAAGTTGAAAAGTAGGACCTCAAAGATAGTGATCTCAGGATTACTACCAGTGCCACGGGCTAGTCAGAGTAGAAATAGCAGGATATATCGGATGAATACGTGGCTGAAGAGATGTTATGAGGGGGAGGGTTTTAGATTCCTGGGACATTGGGACCGGTCCTGGGGGAGGTGGGAACAGTACAAACTGGACGGGTTACATCTGGGCAGGACTGGGACTGATGTCCTAGGGGGAGTATTTGCTAGAGTGGTTGGGGAGGGTTTAAACTAAAATGGCAGGGGGATGGGAACCTTTGCAAGGAGTCAGAGGAGGGGGAATCAAGGACAAGAACAAAAGACATTAAGGGGAATAAGAAAAGTGATAAGCAGAGAAAACAAGGGCCAGAATCAAACAGGGCTACAATGAAAAATAATGGAAGGGGACAAGTAATGTTAAAAAGACAAGCCTTAAGGCTTTGTGCCTTAACGCGCGGAGCATTCGCAATAAAGTGGATGAATTAATTGTGCAAATAGATGTAAACAGGTATGTTGTAGTCGGGATTACGGAGACATGGCTGCAGGGTGACTAGGGATGGGAAATGAACATCCAGGGTATTCAGTATTTAGGAAGGACAGACAAAAAGTAAAAGGCGGTGGAGTTGCATTGCTGGTTAAAGAGGAAATTAACGCAATAGTGAGGAAGGATATTAGCTCTGACGATGTGGAATCTGTATGGGTAGAGCTGAGAAACACTAAGGGGCAGAAAATGTTAGTGGGGGTTGTATATAGACCCCCAAACTGTAGTGGTGATGTTGGGAATAGCATTAAACAGGAAATTAGAGACACATGCGATAAAGGAACATCTGTAATTATGGGTGACATTAATCTGCATATAGATTGGGCAAATCAAATTAGTCACAATACCATAGAGGAGGAATTTATGGAGTGTATACGGGATGGTTTTCCGGACCAATAAATTGAGGAACCAACTAGAGAACAGGCCATCCTAGACTGGATATTGTGTAATGAGAGAGGAATAATTGACAGTCTAGTTGTGTGAGACCCCTTGAGGATGAACGACCATAATATGATAGAATTCTTCATCAAGATGGAAAGTGACGTAGTTGATTCTGAGACTAGGGTCCTGAATGTTAGTGGAGGAAACTACGAAGGTATGAGGCGCGGGTTGGCTATGATGGATTGGGAAACATTACTTAAAGGGATGATGGTAGCAAACATTCAAAGAGTGCATGGATGAACTGCAACAATTGTTTATTCCTGTCTGGCGCAAAAGTAAAATGGGAAAGATAGCCAAACCATGGCTTATAAGGGAAATTAGAGATAGCATTAGATCCAAGGAAGAGGGATATAAACTCGCCAGAAAAAACAACAGATCTGAGGATTGGGAGCAGCTTAGAACTCAGCAAAGGAGGACCAAGGGATTGATTAAGAAGGGGAACATAGAGTACGAGAGTAAGCTTGCGGGGAACATGTTTCTATAGGTATGTGAAGAGAAAAAGATTGGTGAAGACAGATGTAGGTCCCTTACAGTCAGAAACAGGGGAATTTATTGTGGGGAATAAAGAAATGGCGGACCAACTAAATGCATACTTTGGTTCTGTCTTCACAAAGGATACACAAATATCAGACCAGAAATATTGGGGAACACAGGGTTTAGTGAGAGGGAGGAACTGAAGGAAATCAGTATTAGTAGAGAAATGGTGTTGGGGAAATTTATGGGACTGAAGGCCGATAAATCCCCAGGGCCTGATGATCAACGTCCCAGAGCACCAAGGAATTGGCCCTAGAAATAGTGGATGCATTGGTGGTCATCTTTCAAGATTCTATAGACTCTGGAACAGTTCCTACAGATTGGAGGGTAGCTAATGTAACCCCACTATTTAAAAAGTGAGGTAGAGAGAAAGCAGGGAATTATAGACCAGTCAGCCTGACGTCAGTAGTGGGGAAAATTCTAGAGTCCATTATCAAAGATTTTATAGCAGAGCACTTGGAGAACAGTGGTAGAATCAGGCAGAGTCAGCATGGATTTACGAAAGGGAAATCATGCTTGACAAATCTAGTAGAATTCTTTGAGGATGTAACTGGTAGAGTTGATGAGGGGGAGCCAGTGGATGTGGTTTATTTGCAATTTCAGAAAGCTTTCGACAAAATCCTAAATAAGAGATTAACATGTAAAATTAAAGCGCATGGGATTGGGGGTAGTGTATTGCAATGGATAGAAAATTAGTTGGCAGACAGGAAACAAAGAGTAAGAATAAATGGGTCTTTTTCAGAATGGCAGGCAGTGACTAGTGGTGTACTGCAGAGATCGGTGCTTGGACCCTCGCTATTCACAATATATATTAATGATTTAGATAAGGGTACTAAATGTAATATCTCCAAATTTGCAGCTGACACAAAACTGGGTGGGAAGTTGAGTTGTGAGGAGAATGCAGAGAGGCTTCAGGGTGATTTGGACACGTTAAGTGAGTAGGCAAATGCATGGCAGATGCAGTATAATGTGAATAAATGTGAGGTTATCCACTTTGGTAGCAAAAACAGGAAGGAAGATTATTATCTGAACGGCTATAAACTGAGAGAGGGGAATATGCAACGAGACCTGGGTGTTCTCGTACACCAGTCGCTGAAGGTAAGCATGCAGGTGCAACAGGCGGTAAAAAAGGCAAATGGTATGTTGGCCTTCACAGCGAGAGGGTTCGAGTACAGCTGAGTATTGCTGCAATTATACAGGGCCTTGGTGAGGCCACACCTGGAATATTGTGTGCAGTTTTGGCCTCCTTATCTGAGGAAGGATGTTCTTGCTATAGAGGGAGTGCAGCAAAGGTTTATCAGACTGATTCCTGGGATGGCAGGACTGAGGTATGAGGAGAGATTGAGTCGGTTAGGATTATATTCGCTGGAGTTCAGAAGAGTGAGGGGGGATCTCATAGAAACCTACATAATTCTAACAGGACTTGACAGGGTAGATGCAGGAAGGATGTTCCCGATGGTGGGGGAGTCCAGAACCAGGGGTCATAGTCTAAGGATACAGAGTAAACCTTTCAGAACTGAGATGAGGAGAAAAGTCTTCACCCAGAGAGTGGTGAGCCTGCGGAATTCGTTACCACAGAAAGCAGTTGAGGCCAAAACATTGTATGTTTTCAAGAAGGAGTTAGATATAGCTCTTGGGGCGAAAGGGATCAAAGGATATGCGGAGAAAGTGAGAACAGGTTACTGAGTTGGATGATCAGCCATGATCATAATGAATGGCGGAGCAAGCTCGAAGGGCCGAATGGCCCACTCCTGCTCCTATTTTCTATGTTTCTCTGTTAAATAACTATTCTGTATCAGACGCTCTCCTGCGATTGATATGGTTGGGGAGGGGGGTGGTGGGGGTGAAGGTAGGGAGGGGGCAGGGGTGGCTGGGTGGACAGGGGTAAATGAGTATTTATTATTTCGCAGTACGTGGCAGGGTGAAGGGGCAGCGAAGTGACACTTCCACTCTTCTTGGCGAGAGGCAGCGAGTGTCTTTGAAAGCCCAGGACGTGGCCACGCAGGGTTAAAAACAGCGGTGGCAGGGCCTGGCAGAGAGATGGAGCCAGTCTGAAGCGGGCAGGAGGGCTACAATTCACTTTGTCCTTCAAAAAGTTCCAATTGATTCTTCCCAGCATGGGCTGAAAAGCTGAGCGTCGAGATATAAATGAGCTCCTGGGAGTCTGGTGGCAGAAGTGACAGCTCACCCTTTATCAAACGCCTTCTCCCATCACCTCCTACAATTACTAACAACATCAGTCTGCTATTCAACCCAGGGGAAGACCCGTACAGGGGCCATTAATATTCCAGATTGTTCCATCTCGCACCGCCCTGACCCGTAGGAACCTCTGTCCAACCTGGAATGCAAAGCAGCTTCTAATCTATACTTACAAGGTATTTATCGGGTTCTGCATCGAACGAATGGTGTTATGACGGAGACCGCTGATTATAGGCCTTGTAGTATGTCACCTATTCCTTCGGCTATCATTAACTAGAGTGAGACAAAATCAGTTTTAATTGCGATGAATGCATTAAGAGTTATTGGTTGGCTCAATAGCCATAGAATCAGAGAATGATACAGCACTGAAGGAGGCTATTCGGCTCATCGTGCCTGTGCTGGCTCTTTGAAAGAGCTATCCAATTAAACCCATTCCCCTACTCGTTTCCCTTCGCCCTGCTAACTGTTCACCTTCGGGTATTTATCGAATTCCCTTTTGAAAGTCCCAGTTGAATCCGCTTCCACCACCCTTTCAGGCTGCGCGTTTTCCGGATCGCAACAGCTTGCTGCGTAAAAGAAAATTCTCTTTTTATCTCCCAACTCCGCTGCTTTTCCCAATGTCCTTAAATCTGTGTCCTCTCGTTACCAACCATCCTGCCATTGGGGACAGTTTCTCCCCGTTTGCGCTACTGAGACCCTTCACCGTTTTGAAGACGACCTCCAAACCTCCTTGTGATCTTTCCCGCTCAAAGAACAACCCCAGCTTCTCCAGTCTCCCCGAGTAACTGAAGTCCCTCATCCCTGCTCCCATTCTAGTAAATCCCTTCTGCACCTTCTTAACATCCGTCCTAAAGTGTGGTGCCCAGGATTGGGCACAGTACTCCAGCTGAGGCCTAACAAGTGCTTATAAAGGTTTAGCACATTTCCGTTCTTCTGTGCGAGATGCCTCTATTATTATAGCCAAGGATCTCCTATGTTTCTCAATTTGTCCTACTGCCTTCAAACACTTGTGTTATGTATTCCCTTTAAAATAGTACCATTTAGTTTATATTCCCACCCCACATGTAGAGCAATTAGTTGAATAACTGTAAGAAAGAGCGAAGATGCATCACTCCACACTGAGTGTTACATTGCATCTATGATGTTTCCGCCCATTTCACCAGTCTCTCTCTCTCTCTCTCTCTCTCTGTCCTCCTGACTGTTTGTGATATTTTCAAGTTTTGTGTCATCTGCAAAAATTGAAATGATGCCCTGTAAAACCCAAGACCCGTTCATTAATATACATCAAAAAGAACAGTGGTCCTAATACCAACCCCTGTATATTTCCCTGACCACTACTCTCTGCTTTCTGCCTCTTAATCAATTTTGTTCCACACTGCCACTGTCCCTTTATCCCATGGGCTTCAATTTTGATCACAAGTCTATGATGTAGTACTTTATCAGCCACCTTTTTTGAAAGACCAGATACACAACATCAACTGCATTTCTGTCATCCCCTCTCTCCATTACTTCATCAGGAGTTCAATCAAGCTAGTCAAACACTCTTTGTCTTCAGCAACCATGCGCTGATTCTCATTTATTAACTCATATTTTACCGAGTGACAATTAATTTTGTCTCAGATCATTTTCTCTTAAAAGTTTCCCCGCCACTAAAATTAAACTGATTGGCCTGTAGTTGCCAGGTCAGATACTGTCCTTTCCCCCTCTGGGACTGGGTGGGGCAGTGGGTCAGACACTGTCCTCTCCCCCACTGGGACTGGGTGGGGCAGTGGGTCAGACACTGTCATTTCCCCCTCTGGGACTGGGTGGGGCAGTGGGTCAGACACTGTCCTTTCCCCCTCTGGGACCGGGTGGGGCAGTGGGTCAGACACTGTCATTTCCCCCTCTGGGACTGGGTGGGGCAGTGGGTCAGACACTGTCATTTCCCCCTACGGGATCAGGTGGGGCAGTGGGTCAGACACTGTCCTTTCCCCCTCTGGGACTGGGGGGGCAGTGGGTCAGACACTGTCCTTTCCCCCTCTGGGACTGGGTGGGTCAGTGGGTCAGACACTGTCCTTTCCCCCTCTGGGACTGGGTGGGGCAGTGGGTCAGACACTGTCATTTCCCCCTCTGGGATCAGGTGGGGCAGTGGGTCAGACACTGTCCTTTCCCTCTCTGGGACTGGGTGGGGCAGTGGGTCAGACACTGTCCTCTTCCCCCTCTGGGACTGGGTGGGTCAGTGGGTCAGACACTGTCCTTTCCCCCTCTGGGACTGGGTGGGGCAGTGGGTCAGACACTGTCCTTTCCCCCTCTGGGACTGGGCGGGTCAGTGGGTCAGACACTGTCCTTTACCCCTCTGGGACTGGGTGGGTCAGTGGGTCAAACACTGTCCTTTCCCCCTCTGTGACCGGGTGGGGCAGTGGGTCAGACACTATCCTTTACCCCTCTGGGACTGGGTGGGTCAGTGGGTCAAACACTGTCCTTTCCCCCTCTGTGACCGGGTGGGGCAGTGGGTCAGACACTATCCTTTCCCCCTCTGGGACTGGGTGGGGCAGTGGAAAACTGGCCAAGGTTCCTGCCGGTAAGTTGTGCAACTGCCGGCACTGCTGAGGACAATGTTGCGACCCTGTTGTGATGCCCCCCATGGTCGAATGTCCTGTCCAAACATGCCGGTTGGGGGTGGGTCACCCGTGAAGGATGGCCGCTTGGGTGGGGCATCAGAGGGCGATCAGCATCCAGGGAGCTGAATCCCAGAAAGTGGGAGAGGTGAAAAATGGGAATAGGATTTGATGAAGATGAGATGTGAATCAGGTCTTGCATGCGCACTCACCCCAGTCATGAGCTTGCTGACAGACAAGCTCCACCAGCACAACAACAACTTGCATTTAATAAGCTTCCATTAACGTAGTAAAATGTTCCTGTGCACTTCAGAGGAGCCATTTATCAGGCAAAAACTGGACAGATAGAAGGATGTTGGCCAGGGCTTGACTCATAGGGAAGCAGTGCCCTCTTTGTACACAGCAGTGTTTCCTGCTGAGTGAGGTATCTGATCAGCACTCTGATAGATTCTGTACTGAACACAGGCACTGATATCATCTGGCACTGAGAGCGACAACAGCAGCAATGCTGCCTGTCACTGCTGCTCTCAGCTGTGGCCAGCCTGAGTGAGGATCATTATCCCTTCAAACTGGGCAGGGGGGCAGCTTGAGAGAGAGGATGGGGGTTTGACAGGGGGTGGGGCTGGAGAGAAGGGGTGGGGCCGGGCGAGAGTGCGTGGCCTGGATAGAGAGAGGGGGATAGTGAGGAGAGAGGAGGTAAAAAGGCAGGTATTACACCTCCTGCGATTGCCTTTGTCCCAGGACAGCTTTGTTTATTTAATCTCTCCTGCCCTCAGCGCTTCTGATATGTTTTCCTTTTTCCTCAACCGAGGATTCCCCCTGACTGTCAGGACAATCTGTCGTGTCCGGCCCATTTCCTGAACTTCTGTCCTCACCCCTTCCCCTCCCTCCCAGAACCGCGACTGGGTTCCCCTTGTCCTCACTTTCCACCCCACCAGCCTCCAGATCTAAAGGATCATCTTCCACCATTCCTGCCACCTCCAGTGTAATGCCACTACCAAACGCATCTTCCCCTCCCTTCCCCTGTCGGCATTCCGAAAGGATCGTTCCCTCCGTGCCACTCTGGTCCACTCCTCCATTACTCCCGACACCTCGTCCCCTTCCCATGGCACCTTCCCCTGCAATCGCAGGAGGTATTATATCTGCCCATTTACCTCCTCTCTCCTCACTATCCCAGGCCCCAAACACTCCTTTCAGGTGATGCAGTGATTTACTTGTACTTCTTTCAATTTAGTTTACTGTATTTGCTCCTCTACACTGGGGAGACCAAACACAGATTGGGTGACTGCTTTGCTGAACACCTCCGCTCAGTCCGAAAGCATAACCCCAAGGTTCCGGTTACTTGCCATGTCAATACACCCCCCCCCACCCCCCCCCGATTTCATGCCAACATTTCTGTCTTTGACCTGCTCCAGTGTTCCAGTGAACATCAACACAAGCTCAAGGAGCAGCACCTGATCTTTCTATTCGGCACTCTACAGCCTTGTAGACTGAACATTGAGTTCAATAACTTCAGAGCATGACTGGCCTTTTTTAAATATTCAATTTTTTAACCACGTGTCTGTTTTTCATGCAGTCAGAGCTGCTCATTATTCTGCTATTAACAGTCTCTCTGGACTAATACTTTGTCTTTCACCACAAGCATTAACACACTCTTTGCCTTTGTCCCAGGACAGCTTTGTTATATAATCTCTCCTGCTCTGCGCCCGATCAAACACCTTCCCTTTTGTTCTCTCCCCCACCCCCTCCCCTTCACTTGCTTAAAACCTATTTCTTTTCTAACTTTTGCCAGTTCTGATGAAAGGTCACAGACCTGAAATGCTAACTTTAATTCTCTGTCCACAGATGCTGTCAGACCTGCTGAGTATTTCCAGCACTGTTTTGTTTTTATTTCAGGTTTGCAGCATCTGCAGTATTTTGTTTTTATATTATATGAGAGAGAGAGGGATGTGGCTGGGCGAGATAGAAAGAGGAAGAGGGCGGCGCTAAGAAGGAGGGGCGTGGCTAGAGGGTGAGTGAGTACCAGAGCGGGTAGTCACCGGCGACAGGGGAGTACTAGTGTGGGTAGATACTGGGGGAGGGAGGAGTATAGAGTGAGTAGATACTGGGAGTGGGGGGAGCACCAGAGTGGGTAGACAGTGGGTGTGGGGGAATTACTAGAGTGGGTAGATACTGGGGGAGGGGGGAGTACTAGAGTGAGTAGACACTGGGGACAGGGGAGTACTAGAGAGCGTAGAAACTGGGGTGGGGGGAGTACTAGAGTGGGTAGGCACTGGGGGAGGGGGCAGCATTAGAGTGGATAGACACTGGGGGACAGAGAGTACTAGAGTGGGTAGACACCGGGGGATGGGGAGTACTAGAGTGGATAGACACTGGGGGAGGGGGGACTACTAGAGTGGGTAGACACTGGGGGTGGGGGGAGCATTAGAGTGGGTAGACACTGGGGGACGGGGAGTACTAGAGTGGGTAGACACTGGGGGACGGGGAGTACTAGAGTGGATAGACACTGGGGGAGGGGGGAGTACTAGAGTGGGTAGACACTGGGGGTGGGGGGAGCATTAGAGTGGGGAGGTACTGGGGGAGGGGGGAGCATTAGAGTGGGTAGATACTGGGGGAGGGGGGAGTACTAGAGTGGGTAGACACCGGGGGAGGGGGGAGCATTAGAGTGGGTAGAAACTGGGGGAGGGGGGAGTACTAGAGTGGGTAGACACTGGGGGAGGGGGGAGCATTAGAGTGGGTAGATACTGGGGGAGGGGGGAGTGCTAGAGTGGGTAGACACTGGGGGAGGGGGGTGCATTAGAGTGGGTAGATACTGGGGTAGGGGGGAGTACTAGAGTGGGTAGACACTGGGGGTGGGGGGGAGCATTAGAGTGGGTAGACACTGGGGGAGGGGGGAGCATTAGAGTGGGTAGATACTGGGGGAGGGGGGAGCATTAGAGTGGGTAGACACTGGGGGAGGGGGGAGCATTAGAGTGGGTAGACACTCTGGGAGGGGGGAGTGCTAGAGTGGGTAGACACAGGGGAGGGGGCAGCACTCGAGTGGATTCACACTGGGGGAGGGGGAGTACTAGAGTGGGTAGACAGGGGAGGGGGCAGCAATCGAGCGGATTGACACTGTGGGAGGGGGGAGTACTAGAGTGGGTAGACACTGGGCGAGGGGGGAGCATTAGAGTGGGTAGAGACTGGGGGAGGGGGGAGCATTAGAGTGGGTAGACACTGGGGGAAGGGGGAGCATTAGAGTGGGCAGACACTGGGGGAGGGGGAGTACTAGAGTGGGTAGACACTGGGGGAGGGGGGAGTACAAGAGTGGGTAGACACTGGGGTGGGGGGAGCATTAGAGTGGGTAGACACTGGGGGAGGGGGGAGTACTTGAGTGGGTAGACACTGGAGGAGGGGGAGCATTAGAGTGGGTAGACACGGGGGGAAGGGGGAGCATTAGAGTGGGTAGACACTGGGGTGGGGGGGAGTACTAGAGTGGGTAGACACTGGGGGAGGGGGAGTACTAGAGTGGGTAGACACGGAGAAAGGGGATCATTAGAGTTGGTAGACACTGGGGTGGGGGGAGTACTAGAGTGGATAGACACGGGGGGAGTACTAGAGTGGGTAGGCACTGGGGGAGGGGGGAGCATTTGAATGGGTAGACACTGGGGGAGGGGGGAGCATTAGAGTGGGTAGACACTGGGGGAGGGGGGAGCATTAGAATGGGTAGAGACTGGAGGAGGGGGGAGCATTAGAGTGGGTAGACACTGGGGGAGGGGGGAGCATTAGAATGGGTAGAGACTGGGGGAGGGGGGAGCATTAGAGTGGGTCGGCACTGGGGGAGGGTGAGTACTAGGGTGGGTAGACACAGGGGAGGGGGCAGCACTCGAGCGGATTGACACTGGGGGAGGGGGGAGTACTAGAGTGGGTAGACACAGGGGAGGGGGCAGCACTCGAGCGGATTGACACTGTGGGAGGGGGGAGTACTAGAGTGGGTAGACACAGTGGAGGGGGCAGCACTCGAGCGGATTGACACTGGGGGAGGGGGCAGTACTAGAGTGGGTAGACACAGGGGGAGGGGCAGCACCAGAACGGGTAGGCGCTGGGAGGGGGCAGCACTAAAGCGGATAGACACTTGGATGGGGGAGTACTGGAGTCAATTGATACTGGGCAGAGGGGAATACTGGATAGGGAGGGAGGTGGGAATGGGGATAGGGGGGCTGGAGAGAGAAGAGGTGGGTGGGTGAAAGGAGGCGAAGGAGCGGTGCTGGAGAGAATGTGGATCGGGCTAAAGAGAGAGGGTGACTGGGTTGGGGGGAGGAGGGGCGGAGTGAAGGGGAGGAGCTTGGGCCTGGGAGCTGGGGTTGGCTGTAGAAAGAGGGGAAAAGGTGGGCTGGAGAGAGGAGGGAGGCGGGCCAGAGACAGAGAGAGCGGGAGGGAGAAGGGAAAGAGAGGAGGGGTGGGTGGGGAGCTTGGAGAATGGGATGGGGCTGGAGAGGGAGAGAGAGGGAGTGAGGCAGGCCGGAGAGAGGGAGGAGGGGAATGAGATGAGGGGAAGGGTGCGGGGATGAGGAGGGGGGCTGGGTGAATGAGTGATGTTTGTACAGTGGTGAAGAGTGGAATGAATTGCACTAACCACCCCCTGAGGAGAGGCAGATATTCTCCGAGGCACAGAGACCATTGGTGCGTGGGTTATCCCTGAGGCCCACATCGATGTTGATTGTGATGCCTCAAAACTGGACAAGTGTCTAGGCTCACAGCATGCTACCATCAGATGGGGTATCGGGGATACTGGGGATCCTGGTGTTACAGGGATCCAATCAATACGTTTCAATGATTCATAGAGGATACTGGTTACACGGATACAACAACAACTCCTTGCATGTATCTAGTGCCTTGAGCGTAGTAAAATGTCCCACGGTGAATCAGATTCTCAAATTCCGTTTTCTGGACGGACCATGCAGAGTGGTTGTGCTGCCATTCTCTCAGTGCCAGGCTTACTGCACTCAAGTTTAAGGTGGAGATGCTGAGAGTGGTGTCCACCTTTCGGATGAGATGTTATATTGAGCTCTCTCTCGGGTGGCCACTGTTTGAGAGAACAGCAGAGGAGATCTCCCCAGTGACCACCAGCCAACATCCATCCTTCAACAAACGTCACTAAAAACGGATTATCCAGTCGTTATCACACCACCAGTTGTGGGAGCTTGCTGTGTGCAAACGGGCTGCCATCTTACCTGCATTACAACAGTCACTACACATCAAAAAGTACCTTATTAGCTGCAAAGCACTTGAGGACATCCTGGGGTCAAAAAAGGTGCTGTGTAAATACAGATCTTTCTTTTCTTCCTCTTTCCACTGGTGTGGCTGATATTGTATTTTTTGTACATTTCCAACCGGACATTGACAAATGTGTAACAGCTTCAGAATAATATTGGTGACTAAATTACAAATCTCTGACCGGAGGCAGTAAGTCAGGTCCACAAAATTCAGCTCCCCTATGACTGTTCTTGCAGATCACGGAGTTTTTTTTTTGTTTTCTGTTAATGTTTGCGGCATGCAGTGACTTATTTCCAGTACAGACAAATAATTCTTTTTACAAGATCAAGGGAACATCAACAGACTAGAAATTGGTGGCTTTATTAGATTGAGTAGAATGGACCTATACTCACGGGAGTTAAGCAGAATGAGAGATGATCTCATTGAAATAGATAAAATTCTTTGCGGGCTTTACAGGAAAGGCTGTTTCCCCCTGGCCGGCGAAGAGTTTAGTTTAGTTTAGAGATACAGCACTGAAACAGGCCCTTCGGCCCACCGAGTCTGTGCCGACCATCAACCACCCATTTTTACTAATCCTACACTAATTCCATATTCCTACCACATCCCCACCTGTCCCTATATTTCCCTACCACCTACCTATACTAGGGGCAATTGCTAATGGCCAATTAACCTACCAACCTGCAAGTCTTTGGCATGTGGGAGGAAACCGGAGCACCCGGAGGAAACCCACGCAGACACAGGGAGAACTTGCAAACTCCACACAGGCAGTATCCAGAATTGAACCCGGGTCGCTGGAGCTGTGAGGCTGCGGTGCTAACCACTGCGCCGCTGTGCCGCCTTAGAGGTTGATCGTTTCGGACTGAGAGGAGGAGAAATTTATTGCAAAAAATATTTCAGGATCAGGGCATCTTGCATTAGTTGGACTGTCTTCACTCACTGCTCTGCTCTGATGAAATTGGCCCTCTAACTTGTTGGAGGCGTGAGCTGAAAATAGGGGCAGCTGAACATCTGGGACCTTGGTGAATGATAGGACCAACACCCTTTCTCCTTAACCAATGAGATTTAAGGATTGCGGAACGAGACAGTGACACAGCGAAGCAGGGAAGAGAGTGAATTAAAGTCAAATCCGGTACAGAAAGTGAAATAGAGAGGGGAAAATAATCGAGAGAGGAAAAAAGACGCAAAGGAAAAGTAAGAAAAAACATTAAATTAACTTTTTAAAAAAAATCTTTAACTACAATTTACCATCTGCGGGAATGACCGTTTCGATTGGTCCCGCTCTGAGCCAATGATATTGAGTGGCACTGCAGGAGAGGCTTGTGAGGAATACTCGTCCATCAATGCAGGGCCCTGTTTAAAGTGTTTCTGTACTAGGCTGTATGTGTTCAGTATAACAGAGAGTGAGAGAGAGAATTATGCTGAAATGATAGCCGTTAACATAGAAAATAGGAGCAGGAGTAGGCCATTCAGCCCTTTGAGCCTGCTGCACCATTCATTATGATCATGGCTGATCATCCAGCTCAGTAACCTGTTCCCGCTTTCCCCCCATACCCTTTGATCCCTTTCGCCCCAAGAGCTATATCTAACTCCTTCTTGAAAGCATACAATGTTTTGGCCTCAACTGCTTTCTGTGGTAGTGAATTCCACAGGCTCACCACTCTCTGGGTGAAGTAACTTCTCTTCATCTCAGTCCTGAAAGGTTTACTCTGTATCCTTAGACTATGACCCCTGGTTCTGGACTCCCCCACCATCGGGAACATCCTTCCTGCATCTACCCTGTCAAGTCCTATTAGAATTTTAGAGGTTTCTATGAGATACCCCCCTCACTCTTCTGAACTCCAGCGAATATAATCCTAACCGACTCAATCTCTCCTCATACGTCAGTCCCACCATCCCAGGAATCAGTCTGGTAAACCTTCGCTGCACTCCCTCTATAGCAAGAACATCCTTCCTCAGATAAGGGGACCAAAACGGCACACAATATTCCAGGTGTGGCCTCACCAAGGACCTATATAATTGCAGCAAGACATCCCTGCTCCTGTACTCGAATCCTCTCGCTATGAAGGCCAACATACCATTTGCCCTTTTTACCGCCTGTTGCACCTGCATACTTACCTTCAGTGACTGGTGTACGAGAACACCCAGGTCTCGTTGCATATTCCCCTCTCAGTTTATAGCCATTCAGATAATAATCTGCCTTCCTGTTTTTGCTACCAAAGTGGATAACCTCACATTTATCCACATTATACTGCATCTGCCATGCATTAGCCCACTCACTCAACTTGTCCAAATCACCCTGAAGCCTCTCTGCATCCTCCTCACAACTTGCTCTCCCACCCAGTTTTGTGTCATCTGCAAATTTGGAGATATTACATTTAATTCCCTTATCTAAATCATGAATATATATTGTGAATAGCTGGGGTCCTAGCACCGATCCCTGCGGTACCCACTGCCTGCCATTCGGAAAAAGACCCATTTATCCCTACACTTTGTTTCCTGTCTGCCAACCAATTTTCTATCCATCGCAATACGCTACCCCCAATCCCATGCACTTTATTTTTACATGCTTATCTCTTATGTCGGACTTTGTCGAAAGCCTTCTGAAAGTGCAAATAAACTATATCCACTGGCTGTCCCTCATCAACTCTACTAGTTACATCCTCTCCTCGAAGAATTCTACTAGATTTGTCAAGCATGATTTCCCTTTCATAAATCCATGCTGACTCTGCCCGATTCTACCACTGTTCTCTAAGTGCTCTGCTATAAAATCTTTGATAATGGACTCTAGAATTTTCCCCACTACCGACGTCAGGCTGACTGGTCTATAATTCCTTGCTTTCTCTCTACCTCCCTTTTTAATTAGTGGGGTTACATTAGCTACCCTCCAATCTGCTAACCACAACTACTTGCATTTATACGGCGCCTTTAATGCAGTAAAATGTCCCAAGCTGCTTCACAGGAGCGATTTTCATCAAACAAAATTTGACACCTTGTCACATGGGCAGACATTAGGACATGTGACCAAAAGCTTGGCCAAAGAGGTAGGTTTGAAGGTGTGTCTTAAAGGAGTAGTGAGTTGGAGAGGTTTAGGAAGGGCATTCAGGAGCTTAGGGCATCGATGGGCAAAGGCACGGCCATCAATGTTGGTGTAAAGGAAGTGGGGGACGCGCAAGAGCCCAGATTTGGAGCAGTGCCCAGTTCTTGGCAGCTTGGATGAGGTTGCAGAAATAGAGAGGCGAGGCCTTGGAGGGTCAACACCTTTTAACTGATCCATGTGATAACCTGTTCATTTTTCACAAGTAAAATTGGTGAGATTGTGGAAGGCACTATCTAAATGTAAGTTCATTGATTCTTTAGAGCAGTCAGCAGTCACGGGGAAATGTGCGGACTGCTGCTCAATAAGGTGACGAAATTACAAATCTCCGACCGGAGGCGTTAAGTCAGCTCCACAGAATTCAGTTCCCCTGCACTGTCCTTGCAGGTCATGGAATTTTTTTTTTGTTTCCTTTTAATGATTGTGGCATTTCATGACTTATTTCCAGTACAGGCAAATAATTCTTTTTACAACATCGAAAGAACATCAGCAGACTAGAAATTGGTGGTATTGTTAGATAGAGTGGAATGGACCTATACTCATGGGAATTTAGCAGAATGAAAGGTGATCTTTGAAACATATAAAATTCTTTTCTGGTTTGACAGGAGAGGCTGTTTCCCCCATTTAGGACTGAGATGAGGAGAAATTTCTTGACTCAGAGGGTTGTGAATCTTTGGAATTCTCTACCCCACACGGTTGTGGATGTTCAATTGTTGAATATATTCAAGGCCGAGACAGGCAGATTTTTGGGCACGGGGGCAATCGAGGGATATGGGGATCGGGCAGGAAAGTGGAGTTGAGTCGATTAGCCGTGATCCTTTTGAATGTTGGACCACGATGGAGGGGCCGTATGACCTACTCCTGCTCCGATTTCTTATATATTGGACAAACCCTGTGTGTGTTTCTGTGGAACTCACCATTCTATTTCAACTGGTTTAACTACCCTGATACATTGGAAGACCGAGGGAATGTCATTCCCACACGTTGATCCCTCCTCCACCATTATCACCAAGCACCGGGTTTTAAGGTTTTAGAAACAGAAACTGTTTGAAATTCACAAGCGGCTGATCAATGTTTAAAACAGAGAAAGACAGGCGAATGTCTCTGTATCTGACACTTCATTACAGCTCACTTCTAAGGTTTTATTTTGATATTGACTCACCCCTATTCCAACTGAAGTTACTTATAAAAAAATTAAATAGTTGAACGAGCATCGTCTCAATCCAGCTTAAACTGCATCTGCCTCGGTATCAGGAGTGGCAGAACATGTGCAGTAGTGAGCCAGGTCTGGTTTGAGTATAAACTCGATTGCCTGTTGGGATTATTGTTGGGTGGTGTTGGGATTATTGACCCTGAGCTGAGCTTCCCACCTCAAACCCTCTCCATCACCCAGACCGCCTACTTCCACCTCCATAACATCGTTCGTCTCTGCTCCCTCCTCAGCTCATCTGCTGCAGAAACCCTCATCCATGCCTTTGATTTCTCCAGACTTGACTATCCCAAGGTTGTCTCTGGGTTGTGGGACTGGAGGAGATTACAGAGATAGGGAGGGGTGAGGCCTTGGAGACATTTGAAAGCAAGGATGAGAATTTTAAAATCGAGGCTTTGCTGGACCGGAAGCCAGGTCAGCGGACAGAGGGGTAATTGGTGAAGGGACTTGGTGTGAGTTAGGATACAGGCAGCAGAGTTTTGCATGAGCTCAGGTTTACAGAGGGTGAAAGACTGGCCAGGAGAGCCTTGGAATAATCTGGGAAATGTCAAGGAATGCCCACCATATCTGTTAAACTTCAGAAAGCTTGTTATGGGAGGATAATGCTGGAGCCTATCTTTACTCAGTTTCACAGTTACTGTACAGAGTACAAACATATAGCTCCTCACTCAAACCCTCCCGTAATCTCAGTAAGCGTCTGCTTATAAGTGATCAAGTAAGACCCGAATTTACACCCTCTACCTGCATAGAATCAAACAATTGATACACAATTAACAGATTAATCACATCTAGGGTTTTTTTTTATGCCAAATACAAATTCCAGTGACACTCTGTGTGTTTGTTTCTTACGTTTTTCTCTCTCTTTGCATTTCTGTGTTTCTTTTTTTTTGTCTCTATCTTTCTACCTCTCTGTTTCTCTCTTTTTTTTCTCTCTCACTCTCGCTATAATCTGCCATTTTTGGTTGGCTTTGTCTCATTATTTCTGTCTGTGTCAGGCTCTCTTTGAGATATATTTGCATATAAAAAGTATGCATGCATTATCTCTGACTTTGTCTTTCTCTCTAGCCCTCTGTGTTATTCATCCCTCCCTCTCTCTCTTTGCCTGAGCTAGATTTCAAGGACTGAGTCAGACACTAAATCTATTTGTAACCTTACTGTATTTCATAATCCCAACTCCACTGCCATTGATACCATCATAAACTTCTGCACCATTGCTTCCAGTGAAAGTAACTGATACTTGGTATAAAACAGCGGGACCTAAATAATCTTAAACACAGTAATAAATGTCATTGTTCAGTGTTACTATCCATGCATTAGATATCACTCAGTGACAGCAATATTTGAGATTACAGTGTGGACATGGTAATGCTGCAGTCACATTCTATATCGCAAGCTGGCCCCAGGATTCATCCATGTTAAGTCTATTCATCAACAATGTTAATAAGAAGACAATGCTCAGTTTCGATCTTTGCGTAGCAGTCTAACAGTATACCCTGTGATTCCTCTCAGGTACCTTGGGAACGTAACAGTAACCGTAGGCGATTCAGCCCCTCGAGCCTGTTTCGCCATTCGATTAGCTCATGACTTAGAATATGGCATGCAATTCTGGTCGCCACACTACCAGAAGGACGTGGAGGCTTTGGAGAGGGTACAGAGGAGGTTTACCAGGATGTTGCCTGGTCTAGAGGGCATTAGCTATGAGGAGAGGTTGGAAAAACTCGGATTGTTTTCACTGGAATGACGGAGGTGGAGGGGTGACATGATAGAGGTTTACAAAGTTATGAGCGGCATGGACAGAGTGGATAGTCAGAAGCTTTTTCCCAGGGTGGAAGAGTCAGTTACTAGGGGACATAGGTTTAAGTTGCGAGGGGCAAAGTTTAGAGGGGATGTGCGAGGCAAGCTTTTTACACAGAGGGTGGTGAGTGCCTGGAACTTGCTGCCAGGGGAGGTGGTGGAAGCAGATACGATAGCGATGTTTAAGAGACATCTTGACAAGTACATGAATAGGATGGGAATAGAGGGATATGGGCCCCGGAAGTGCAGAAGGTGTTAGTTTAGGCAGGCATCAAGATCGGCGCAGGCTTGGAGGGCCGAATGGCCTGTTCCTGTGCTGTACTGTTCTTTGTTCTTTGTTCTTTTGTTCTTTGACTGATGTCCTTGCTGAGCTTTGGTGCCCAGCACTGAACACAGTCACTCCAGGTGGAGTGTGACTAGAGCTCTGTACAGCTGTAACATAACTCCCATCCCTTTCACTGCTCCTCTCGGGTACAAGGTTGACTGTCTGCCATGCGATTCTACCCCCCCAACCCCCCCAAACCCCCACCTGTAATGCTGCATCATTGCATGTCTGCAGTGAGCTCTGTTGGCACTGCTCACCCTTCAGTCATGTTTTTCTGACTTGCACCTCCTCAGTAGGGTTGCGAACTGGGGTTTGGGAGTATTCCTGGAAGTTTCATCACAGGACCTTCCATCTCTGGGCCATCTCTGAGTCACATGGCCTCCCCACGGCCAATTGGAAAGCAAAGAGACCCTTCATTATCTGACTGGATTGACCTTGACTGTCAGCCAAACAGCCCCTTTTGTCTCCATCGCCAATATTTTTACAACTAACAGATGTTCAGGGAAAATGAAAAATCAAACCTAGATTTTAATGCTCTCTATGATTTTTCTCCTGGGCGTTCTTCACAGCAGTGTCTAGAAAATTAATCTTCAATTCTTGAAGCCTCCAGAGCAATCCTAGAGGATTGGCAACGCTAAATCACTCATTCTTTTTCTTCATCATCTCTTTTTGCCACTTTCTCTCATACTCTCTGAAATTTCACGGAGGGGTTCAGCCACTTTGTATTAAAGAGCATATGGTGTAGGGGGTAACATATTAGCGTGAATAAAGGACTGGTTAGCCAATAGGAGGAAGGGAGGAGGCTTAAATGGATCTTTATCGGGTTGGGAAGCTGTAACGAGTGGAGCACCACAGGGATCAGTGCTGGGGCATCAACTAGTTACAATTTATATCAATGACTTGGATGAAGAGACCGAATGTATGTGAGCTAAACTGGCTGATGACACAAAGATAGGAAGGAAAGTAAGTTGTTACGAGGAAGTAAAGAGTCTACAAAAGGATATAGATAGGTTAAGTGAGTGGGCAAAGATCTGGCAGATGGAGTATAATGTGGGAAAATGTGAACTTGTCCTCTTTGGCAGGAAGAATAGACAAGCTGTATACTATTTAAATGGAGAGATATTGCAGAAATCAGTGGTACAGAGGGATCTGGGTGTCCTGGTACATGAATCACAAAAGGTTAGTATGCAGGTACAGCAAGTGATTGGGAAGGCAAATGTAGTGTTGGCATTTATTGCAAGGGGAATCGAGTATAAAAGTAGGGAGGTTTTACTGCAGCTATACAAGACCTTGATCGAACCATATCCAGAATACTGTGTACAGTTTTAGTCTCCTTATTTGAAAAAGGATACAAGTGCATTAGAAGCAGTTCAGAGGAGGTTCGCTCGACTAATTCTGGGGATGAAGGGTTTATCTTGTGAAGAAAGGTTGAACAGGTTGCGCCTATACCCGTTGGAGTTTAGAAGATTGAGACATATAAGATCCTGAGGGCACCTGATAGAGAGGATGTTTCCTCTTGTGGGGGAGACTAGAACTAGGAGACACAGTTTAAGAATAAGAGGTCTCCCTTTTAAGACGGAGATGAGGAAATGTTTTCTCTCTCAGACGATCATTGGTCTGTGGAATTCTCTTCCCAGAAAGCAGTAGAAGCTGGGTCATTGAATTTGTTCAAGGCCGAGTTGGACAGATTTTGGATAGACAAGTGTTATGGGGGGCACACAGGAAAGTGGAGTTGAGACCAAAAACAGATCAGCCATGATCTTATTGAATGGTGGAGCAGGCTCAAAGGGCCGAATGGTCTACTCCTGCTCCTAAGTCCGATGTTCCTAAACCTCCCCTTCACCTTCTGTGCTTCAAGGAGAACAACTCCAGCTTCGAATCCGCAAAGTTGGCCTTTAACATCTAAAAATAGAAAATAGCAGCAGGAGTAGGCCACTCGGCCCTTCGAGCCTGCTCCGCCATTCATTATGATCATGGCTGATCATCCAACTCAGTAACCTGTTCCTGCTTTCTCCCCATACCCTTTGATCCCTTTTGCCCCAAGAGCTATATCGAACTCCTTCTTAAACTACAATGTTTTGGCCTCAACTGCTTTCTGTGGTAGCGAATTCCACAGGCTCACCACTCTCTGGGTGAAGTAATTTCTCCTCATCTCAGTCCTGAAAGGTTTACCCCTTGAGTGGCAGCTGCGGCCTTGTCGCAGGCTTCTGTTGTTCTGATCGGGTTGCCAGTTCTCTGGGATTGGCCCAGGCACTGAAGTATACTGGTGCGAGTACCAACCTGGGGAATACTCATAGGAGGTATGAGGTAAAAGGGGTGTTTTGTTTTCCATTTGAACACTTCTGTTTATTAAGAAATATTGAAGAGGGGGGAGAAAAGGCTGTTTGGTTGACATTCAAGAATCATCCAATTGGGTAGTGGAGATCCTGTTCGCTCTCCAATTGGTTTGGGAATACGGCATGCCGCAAGGATGGACGGTGTTGGTGACCAATGGCAGTTGTGCGGGGAGCGAGGCGGTTGGTGGCGGGAGGTCATGTGATATCTCCAGGAGTTCGTCCAATCAGAATTGGCCGCCCTGCTCACGTGTCACAATGCCAACCCCATCCCGCCCGTTGGAGAAAGATTTCTGCATAACAACCACAACTTGCATTTACGTAGCATCTTTCATGTCCCACTTCACAGGAGAGCTATCAACCAAAAATTTATCGCCCACCCACATAACATACATACAAGCATACCAATTAGGAGCAGGAGTAGGCCACTCGGCCCTTCGAACCTGCTCTGCCATTCGATAAGTTCATGGCTGAACTGATTACTCCACATTTCCACCTACCCCAAAAACCTTCCATCTCTTTGCTTGTCAAGAATCTATCTACCTCTGCCTTAAAAATATTCAAAGACTCTGCTTCCACTGCCTTTTGAAGAAGAGAATTCTAAAGACTCATGACCCTCTGAGAGAAAAAATTTCTCCTCATCTCGGTCTTAGATGGGTGACCCCTTATTTTTAAACAGTGACCCTTAGTTCTAGATTCTCCCACAAGGGGAAACATCCTTTCCACATCCACCCTGTCAAGACCCCTCAGGATCTTATATGTTGCAAGTCACCTCTTACTCTTCTAAACTCCAGCAGATACAAGCTTAACCTGTCCAATCTTTCCTCATAAAACAGCCCGCCCATTCTAGGTATTAGTCGAGTAAATCTTCTCTGTCCTTGCTCCAATGCATGTACATCCTTCTTTAAATAAGGAGACCAATACTGTACACAATACTCCAGATGTGGTCTCACCAATGCCCTGTATAGCTGAAGCATAACCTCCCTACTTTTGTATTCAATTCTCCTCGTGTTAAACAATAGCATTCTATTAGCTTTCCTAATTACGTGCTGTACCTGCATACTAACCTTTTGCGATTCATGCACTAGGACACCCAGATCCCTCTGCATCTCAGAGCTCTGCAATCTCTCACCATTTAGATAATATGCTTCTTTTTTATTCTTCCTGCCAAAGTTGACAATTTCACACTTTCCCACATTATACTCCACTTGCCTGGTCTTTGCCCACTCACTTAAGCTATCTTTATCCCTTTGTAGCCTCCTTATGTCCTCTTCACAAATTACTTTCCAACCTATCTTTGTGTCATCAGCAAATTTAGCAACCATACCTTTGGTCTCTTCATCTAAGTCATTTATATAAATTGTAAAAAGTTGAGACCCCAGCACAGATCCCTGTGGCACACTACTCATTACATCTTGCCAACCAGAAAATGACCCATTTATACTTACTCTCTGTTTCCTGTTAGCTAGCCAATCTTCTATCCATGTCAATATGTTACCCACTACACCATGAGCTTTTATTTTCTGCAATAACCTTTGATGTGGCACCTTATTAAATGCCTTCTGGAAATCTAAGTACAGTACATCCACGGGTTCCCCTTTATCCACAGCACATGTAACTCCCTCAAAGAACTCCAATAAACATGTTTGGTTAAACATGATTGGCGATGAACAATAGCTTGTTCAAAGAGGTAGGTTTTAGGAAGCATCTTAAAGGAAGAAGGAGAAGTAGAGAGACGGAGAGGTCTAGGGAGGGAATTCCACAGCTTAGGGCCTAGGCGGCTGACGATATGGTTGCCAGTGATGGAGCGTTTAAAATTAGGAGTGCTCAAGAGGCCTGAATTGGAGGGGTGCAGATATCCCAGAGGGTTGCAGGATTGGAGAAGGTTACAGAGGTAGCGGAGGGTCGAGGCCATGGAAGATTTTGAAAATAAGAATGCGAATTTTAAAATAGACACCCAGGAGCCAATGCGGGTCAGTGAGCACAGAGGTGATAGGTCAACAGGACTTGGTGTGAGTGTAAGGTCATTACAACTAATGACTCACTTTGTGGACCCGGATTCACGACTGCACACAGACCCAATACAGGTACGCATGTTTCATTCAATTATCAGGTAAGTTTATTAAGTATTAAACACACAGAATAGGAAATGGTTGTTCAGATCTTGAATCCCAGACTGCTGAAGCTCAGTTGCTGTGGTGCTGTTTCTTGATGTGTGTCTAGTCTTCTCTTCTCGGAATGCGTGCCGAGGGTTTCAATACTCTTATACCTTTTTTGGGTCTAGCCCTGTGCCATATTAGGCAACACTCAGTTTTAGCCAACCTTGATTTACCATCAAGCAGGAGATCCAAAGTCGACACCTTTAGCTAACACAGCACATTCCCTTATCTGCACTGACTGAAAAGTGGTGAACCTGCCTCCACCTGGCCTGGGTATCCAGACAGGAATTTACGGTCCCCAGACCCTGAATTGGTCTTAGGCGGGGCTTCCACTTCATTGAGGCAGGAAGTCCCACCTAATGGAGCTGCCGGCCAATCAGTGGGCCGGCAGCTCTTAGTCCCAGCAGCGCCACCGGGAGCGGTGGCCACTGCTGGGACTGCAACCCAGCCACCGCAAACAAGATGTTGGGGAGTAGAGCTTGGCTACCCGACTTGAACCCGACCAGGCCCGACGACGTGTCAGGCTCGGGTCGGGTCGGGTCAGGTTACTCTTCCGGGTCCAACATTCGGGCTCGCGTCGGGTCGGACACAGTGACAGCCAGAACGTCAAGGCGGAAAACGTGCATCCGGACTCTGCATTAGTCTGCAGTGAGCAATTCCATCCAAGGTAGAGCACAACCTCTTTAATAAGTTGGGCGCGGGAAGAAAAATCAAAGTACTCGGGCCGGGTCGGGCTCGGGTCGGACGTGGTTCTGTCGGGCTCAGGTTGGGTTTCAGTTGCAGACCCGAGCAGGCCTTTATTGTGGAGTTTTTGGGGCCACGTAGCGGGTGATCGGTTGGGCCCTGGCGAGGCAAGGGTGGTCAAATGGGGGGACAGAGGGGTGTGTTGGGGCAGGGAGAGCAGCCCTCCGTCAGACACAGGGTGCCTGATGATGAAGGTCCCCCCTCCAGGCTTTTGTCAGGTGGCTTCTCTCACGCCTGGGCTGCCCGACCAGCCATGTATAAAATCCCCGTGGCGGCGGGCGGAGGCCCTGAAGTGGCCACCGAAGGGCCTTGATTGACCTGCGGAGGGCGGGCCGTTTTTTGCCGCCGCCGCCCTGCATAAAATGGCAGCTGAGGTGGAGGGAGGGTCGGGAAGGGCCCCCCAAGCCTCCCGCTCCATTTTATGGTCCCCTCCTGGGAACATGGGAGGCCGACCAGGAGTGCGCTGCAATCGTCAGGCCAAGAGGTCACCAGAGGGTGAATGAGGGTTTCAGCTGCAGATGAGCTGAGACGGGGACAGAGCCAGATGATATTATGGTGGTGGAAATAAGTGGTCTTAGTGATGGCGAGGATATGTGGTTGGGAGTTCATCTTGGGGTCAAATGTGACGCCAGGATTGCAAACAGCCCGGTTAATCCTCAGACTGTTGCCAGGCAGAGGGATGGCGTCGGTAGCTAGTAAATGGAGTTTGTCGTGGGGACTGAAGGCAATGGCTTCAGTCTTCCCAATATTTAGTTGGAGGAAATTTCTTCTCATCCATTACTGGGGAGGGGGTGGAGAGAGGGGGTGGTGAGGGAGAGCTGGGTGTCATCAGTGTACGTGGGAAAACGAACGCTGTGCTTTCGGATGATGTCGCCGAGGGGCAGCATGTAGATGAGAAATAGGAGGGGGCCAAGGATCGATCCTTTGGGGGGACACCAGATTTAACGGTGTAGGAGCAGGAAGAGAGGCCATTGAAAGTGATTCTCTGACTACGATTAGACAGATAAGCGTGGGAACCAGGTGAGAGCAGTCTCACCCAGCTGGACGACAGTGCAGAGGCGTTGGAGGAGGATGGTGTAATGAACTGTTGAGAAGGATGAGGAGACATAGTTTAGCAGCTCGTGGCATGTGAAAGTGCAATGATTTGTTGTTAGGTAAGCAAATACGGCAGCCATTTTGTAGAGACAGGTCCCACAGAGATGGACGACCTCAGTTGGTGTGTTTTTGGCAATGAGGAGGAATCTTCTCCTGAGGTACCGTGAGAATTGTTTCAGGGCATTTAATCTCCTGGGAAAAGCAAAAAAAAAACAGATAAAAATCCAGGCCAATTGAGCGGGGAAAGACTTTGACTCCCTTAGCCCACAGAAACGGGAATTAATTCTAGATTTTTCAATACCTTTCATTCTACCAGTCATTGAACCCTTTATAGTAATGTTATTGAGAAACCATGGTGAGGGGCTGAGGGGCAGTGCTCCGCTTAACAAGACTGGAGGACTGACAACATACAGAATCATAGAATGATACTACAACAACAACTTGTATTTATATAGCGCCTTTAATGCAATAAAACACCCCAAGGTGCTTAACAGGAGCAATATAGAGCAAAATCTGACACCGAACCACATAAGAAGATATCAGCTCAGATGGTCAAAAGCTTGGTCAAAGAGGTAGGTTTTTAGGAGTGTCTTAAGGGAGGAAAGTGAGGTAGAGGCGGAGAGGTGTAGGGAGGGTATTTCAGAGCTTAGGACTGAGGCAACTGAAGCGATGGAGCGATTAAAATCAGGGATGCTCAAGAGACCAGAATTAGAGGAGTGCAGATATTCCAGAGGGTTGTGGGGCTGGAGGAGTTTACAGAGATAGGGAGGGGCGAGGCCATGAAGGGATTTGAAAACAAGGAAGAGAATCTTAAAATCAAAATGTTGTTTGACCGGGAGCCAGTATAGGTCAGCGAGCATAGGAGTGATAGGGGAACGGGACTTGATGCGAGTTAAGACACGGGCAGCAGAGCTTTGGATGACCTCAAGTTTACGGAGAGTAGAATGTGGAAGATCAGCCAGGAGAGCATTGGAATAATCAAGTCTAGAGGTAACAAAGGCATGAATGAGGGTTTCAGCAGCAGATGAGCTGAGACAGGTCGTGCGATATCACGGAACTGGAAATAAGCAGGCTTAGTGATGGTCAGCTCAGAAGGAGGCCATTTGGCCCCTTGTTCTCTGCCAGCTCTTTGGTAGAGCTATCCAATTAATCCCATCCTCCCACAGCCCTCCACATTTTTCCCTTTCAATTATTTATCCAATTCCCTTTTGAAAGTTACTATTGAATTTGCTTACACTGCCCTTTCAGGCAGTACATCCCAGATCACAACTCGCTGCACAAGACAATTTCTCCTCATCTCCCCTCTGTTTTTTTTGCCATTCTGGCTGTCAACCCTCCTGCCAGTGGAAACAGTTTCTCTCTATAATTACGAACGCCTCTATTAAATCTCCTTTTGGCATTCTCTGCTTTGAAGAGAACAATCCAATCTTCTCCAGTCTCTCAACATAACCGAAGTCCCCCATCCCTGGTACCATCCTAGTAAATCTCCTCTGCATCCTCTCCAGGGCCGGCCATGACATCCTTCCTAAACTGTGGTGCCCAGGTGAGGACACGGTGGTTGGGGCTGTGAGTTTAAAATGGTCTAGATATTTGGGAGGAAGCAGTGACTGAGGGAGGTGATGGATTCCACAGGCTTCTGGGAAAGAATGAGTTGGAGATGGAGATATGTGGCAAGAAAAGAACTTGCATTTACCTAGCACCTTTCTTGACCTCAGGACATCCCAGTGCTTTACAGCTAATAAATACTTTTGAACTGTTGCAATGTAGGAAACACCACAGCCAATTTGTGCACAGAAAGCTCGCACAAACAGCAGTGCAATAATGACTGGATAATCTGTGTTAGCGATGTTGATTGAGGGTTAACTATTGACCAGGACACTGGGGAGAACTCCCCTCTTCTCGAAATCATGGCCGTCGGATCCTTTAAATCCATCTGACAGGGCCTCAGTTTAATGTCTCATCCGAAAGATGGCACCTCTGATTGTGCAGCACTCCCTCGGTACTGCACTGGCTGAGAGTGACAGCCTAGATCATGTGCTCAAGTGTCTGGAATGGGACCTGAACCAGTTGAGACAGAGATGAGGGTGCTACACACTAAGCCATGGCTGAGTCTTGGAGTTTTACACAGTGAATGTGCTGGGAGAAGGGAGTGAGAAGGCCAGAAACGGGAGGTGAAAATTCAGAGCAGCTCTGACCATATGCAGTATGCAGGAGGACAGGTTGGAGGCAGAGGTGAGAGAGAGATCATCTGTCAGATAGTACGCTGCTCAGGAGCATGGGAGAGGCAGGAGAGGAGTCCCCACTGGACAAGGTTACCAACTCCGGTTGGACTGTATTTTAGGAGGTTTCATCACATGACCTCCCACCACTAACCACCCTACCTCCACCATTGGTTGCGTGATGCATCAATCCTCCCAGCAATTAGTCAATAATGGTGGCTGCAATACCCACAATCCACTGTGCCCCAGAAACTGCTCTATTGAGTGGGTGGTTTTGTCAGTCAGGGCAAAATTGCATCCTGGTGTGAGCCAGGCAGGAGCGATTTACTTTCCTCTGAGACTTGATTCTGTAATTCCAGGTGACTCTTGGAGGGTTGGCAATGCTATGCTCAAGGCAGACTGGGACGTGCTAGAGAGTTCAGAGCTGCTGAGGGAAATAGAGACGTGCTTGAGGACCAAAGTGTTCTCATTCCCTCAACAGCCCTTAACTGTCTGCGAGGTCCCTGTTCCTAACAAGAGGCTGAGCTTCTTGGTAATGGAGTGGACGTGGGAGTCACGGGTTTGATTGTAAGTAACCTGAATAAAATAACCATTGAGTCACTGATGGCCTCACCTCTGCTCATCCATGTAATTGTTCTTATATTATATAAAGTGCCTGTTTGGCTTTCACCTTTTTAGTCAGAAGGTTGTGGGGGTTGAGAGCACATAATCTAGGCTGACTTTCCAGTGCAGTACTGTCAACAGTGTATTATTCGGTTGAGATGTGAAAGCTGAGGCACCAGCTGCTTCTTAATGTGCAGGATGCAAATGATTCCATGGTCCTATTTGAACAGGGGGGGTGATTCGCCCTGGTGGCAGAGGAAATAAAATCAGGCCAGGAGAATAACACAGGCCCGGTGGAGAGGAGTGTTGCCAACTCTCCAGGATTGTCCTGGAGCCTCCAGGGATGAAGAATTAACCTCCAAATTAGCCAAACACGGGGAGAAAGGTCACAGGGGCAGTAATAATTTTTTAAAATGTTTCTTTGAATTTTTGTTTATTCATCATAAAAGGTATTGGGTGGGGGGGGGGGCGGTGCGGTTGGGGGACACTGGAGGGTGTTTGACTGACAGTCAAGAATCAACCAATCAGGTCATGAAGAGGCCATTCGTCTCCTCGGTGTCCATGGGACCTTGTTGTGCAAAATGGCTGCCACCTTTTCCGATACAACAGTATTCCGTGCACTTTAAATTGTGTCTGAAAGACTTTTGAGAAGCGATAAGCTGCTAGCTCATGTGAAAGTCTTCCATTAATTGAGAAACCCATCTGTAAGAACAAGAACAAGAACAAAAACTTGCCTTTATATGGTGCCTTTCACAACCCCAGAATGTCCCAAAGCACTTTACAGCCAATGAGCCACTTTTTTTTCTTGAAGTGTAGTGACTGTTGTAACGTAGGAAATGTGGCAGCCAGTTTGCAAGATTCCATATGTGATAATGATAGATGCTCTGCTCGTGATATTGGGTGAGGGATAATTATTAGCCAGGACACCGGGGAGAACACTGCCATTCTTCAAATGGTCAATATTTATCTGGTTATTATCACATTGCTGTCTGTGACAGCTCGCTATGCACGAGATAGCTGCCATGTTTCCTACAACAATGAGTACACTTCAAAACTACATCATTGGCTGTAAATCGCTTTGGGATGTCTGAGGTTGGGAAAGGCACTAGAGAAATGCAGGTCCTTTTGTGTGATTCTACCCATTTTTGACAAATTTCTAACCTCTAATTTTTCAAGTTCCATTAGAGGACCATCTGGCAGGTACAAAATAAGGGGAAGTTAGATACGTACATGAGGGAGAAAGAAATTGAAGGTTATGCCCAAAGGGTAAGATGAAGTAGGGTGGGAGGAGGCTCATGTGGAGCATAAACACCAGCATAGACCAGTTGGGCCGAATGACCTGTTGCCGTGTTGTAAATTCTAAGCAATCACAGAATTGTTGTAGCACAGAAGGAAGCCATTCAGTGTTTGCGCCAGCTCTCCGAAAGAACGGTTTACCTAGTGCCACTCCCCCGCCTTCTCCCCGCAGCCCTGCACATTCTTCCTTTTCACATAACAATCCAATTCCCTCTTGAATGCCTCAATTGAACCTGCCTCCACCACACTCTCAGGCAGTGCATTCCAGATCTTAACCACTCGCTGCGTGAAACTGTTTCCTCATGTTGCTATCTGTGCCCTCTCGTTCTCGATCCCTCCGCCAATGGGAACAGTTTTTCTCTATCTACCCTGTCCAGAAACCCTAATGATTTTGAATACCTCTATCAAATCTCATCTCAGCCAATTTCTTCCCCAAAGAAAACAGTCCCAACTTCTCCAATCTATCCACGCAACTGAAGTTCCTCATCCCTGGAACCATTCTCATGAATCTTTTATGCACTTTCTCCAATGCGTTAACATCCTTCCTAAAGTGTGGTGCCCAGAACTGGACACCATATGCCAGTTGAGGCCGAACTAGCGTTTTGTGCAAGTTTAACATAGCTGAAGCCCAGGATACTGTATGCTTTATTAACTGCTCTCTCAACCTGTCCTGCCACCTTCAATGACTTATGCACATATCCACCTAGGTCCCTCTGCTCCTGCATCCCTTTTAGAATTGTACCCTTTATTCTGTATTGTCTCTCCGCGTTCTTCCTACCAAAATGAATCACTTCACACTTCACTGCATTAAATTTCATCTGCCACTTATCCACCCATTCCATCAACCTGTTTATGCCCTTTTGAAGTTCGACACTATCCTCCTCACAGCTCACAATGTTTCCCAGTTTTGTATCATGCACAAATATTGAATCTGTGCCCTGTACACCAAGGTTTAGGTCATTAATATATATCAGGAACAGTAAGGGTGCTAACATCGACCCGTGGGGAACTCCACTACAAAACATCCATTAATCACCACTCTTTGTTTCCTGTGACTCAGCCAATTTCGTATCCATGTTGCTATCGTCCCTTTTATTCCATGAGCTATAACTTTGCTCACAAGTCTGTGGTGTGGCACTGTATATGAACCAAATGTTAAGTCTGGCGTATGTGAAGAATCCTTCTCAAGCCTGTAGGCAGGGAGACAACAATAGAAGATCGAGAGGCACTGGAGAAGGTGCAAAAAAAGATTCCCAAGGATGATACCAGAACGGAGAGGTTATACCTATCAGGGAAGATCGAACAGGCTGGGGCTCTTTTCTCAAGGTTGAAGAGTGACCTGACTGAGGTCTTCAAAGTGATGGAGCGGTTCCATAGACATAAAGATGAGATGTTTCCACTTGTGCGGGAAGCCAAAACCAGGGGTCATAAATATATGATAGTTATTAATAAATCCAGTCGGGAATTCAGGAGAAACTTCTTTACCCAGAGATTATGAGAATGTGGAACTCGCTACCACACGGAGTAGTTGAGGTGAATAACACAGATACATGTAAGGGGAAGCTAGATATGTACATGAGGGAGAAAGGAATAGAAGGTTATGCCGAAAGAGTGAGATGAAGAGGGGTGGGAGGACTCATGTGGGGCATAAAGACCAGCATAGACCAGTTGGGCCAAATGGCCTGTTTTGGTGCAGTGAAACATTGCAGAATTGCATGGGATAGTGGGAGGGGTGAAAGAACAGGCATTGGGAATAGGCGCAAACTAGGCGATGGGGGATCTGCTGCTCAACGGAGGGTTGTATAATGATCAGTCAGCCTGTAACGCCTGTTAAACAATCAGGCGGGAAGTGGAAAGTCTCTCCTCTCCCCCCTCTATTGTCCGCAGCTGGCTGTTTAAACTCCCTGCACGGCTGACTTTGAGATTTAAAGGGCCAGGTGCCAAATCAAAGTCAGGACAAATAAATGGTTAATTTCTGTCGCAGCAACCCAGACTTGAAGAAGCTCGAGCTTGGGAAAGCGAGCTTACAGTGCGACAGCGAGTGACGGGCTTATTCATTTCCCTGCTGTTTCTATTATACAATGAAAACTGCGAGCTGAGGCTTGTTTGAAGCATTCAGCTCCTGGCGGCATTAATTCCAGCACTCTCCAGTGACGCGGGAGCATTGCTTGCTTGCACCTGCCTGCTGGATTAATGCAAGCAGTTGGGAGATGGGTTGCTAGGCGACGGCTTGGTGCCTGCTATCTGGCTTGCCCATCTCTGAAGATTACAGAGCCGAGTCTCGCTCTGCTTAGAAACAAGTCTGACTCCCTCTTTCTCCGTGACAGGTATGTTTTTAAGAAAAAAGAAATCGCCAGACAGTGAAAACAGGTTCTGGCCAATCAACACTGATGTGGCAATGCAAAACCAGTGCTTGTTTCCACTCACTCTGCTAAGGGGCTGTCTCTAAAGTGCTCACTCCCAGCTCAAATGAACAGGGTCGCATCGCAGTAGCGGTGACTTTAATTTTGGGGTGAGGCGTTTATGTGAAAGTGGGGGCTCGTCCCACCCTCAACATGCTTCTTCCAGAGAATTTGACCATAGTGGAAAGGCATGAACTTGCCTGAAAACATGGTTGGAAAAAGGTGAAGTGGAGTTAAGAAAGCGTTGGTATGACATCTCTTCCACCCAACACTTCACAATGGGTGATTGGGGAACTGCAGGCACTGTTGTTCTATAGGCCAATGCAGCAGCCAGTTTTCCCATAGCAAGATCCCACAAACAAGACAAATGATCATGTAACCTGTTTCTGGTGGTGTTGGTTGAGAGAGGAATATTGACCGGGACAATAGGAAAGATCTTACTCACTGAACAGTGCCATAGGATCTCTTACATCCAGCTGAACATGGAGACACGGTGTAATGTCCTATTTTGAAATAAAAGCAAAACACCGCGGATGCTGGAAATCTGAAATAAAAACAGAAAGTGCTGGAAATACTCGGCAGGTCTGGCAGCATCTGTGGAGAGAGAAGCAGAGTTAACGTTTCAGGTCAGTGACCCTTCATCAGAACTGGCAAAGGTTAGAAATGTAATGAGTTCTTCGAAGCTGTAACAACCATAATGATAATGGGGATCCTGTAGATGTAGTATATCTGGACTTCCAGAAGGCATTTGATAAGGTGCCACACGAAAGGTTAATACACAAGGTAAGATCACATGGGGTTAGGGGCAATTTATTAGCTTGGATAGAGGATTGGCTAACCAACAGAAAACAGAGTTGGGATAAATGGGTCTTTTTCTGGTTGGCAAGATGTAACTAGTGGGGTGCCACAGGGTTCGGTCCTCGGGCCCCAACTATTTACAATATATATTAATGACTTGGATGCAGGGATAGAAGGTACTATAGCCAAATTTGCAGATGACACTAAAATAGGTGGGATAGTAAGCTGCAGTAAAGAAATAAGAAATTTACAAATGGATATGGATAGATTAGATAAATGGGCCAAAGTTTGGCAGATGGATTCTAACGTGGATAAGCGTGAGGTTATCCATTTTGGTCGGAAGAATTGAAAGGCAAATTATTATCTAAATGGAGAGAAACTTCAAGAGTGCTTTGGTGCAAAGGGATTTGGGTGTCCTCGTGCATGAATCGCAGAAAACTAGTTTGCAGGTACAGCAGGTGATAAGGAAGGCAAATGGAATTTTGGCATATATTGCTAAAGGAGTAGAGCATAAAAGTAGGGAAGTGTTGCTGCAACTGTACAAGGCATTGGTGAGACTGCACCTGGAGTATTGCGTACAGTTTTGGTCCCCTTAATTGAGGAGGGATGTAGTTGTATTGGAGGCAATTCAAAGGAGGTTCACTAGATTGATTCCAGAGATGGGGGGGCTTGTCTTATGAAGAGAGATTGAGCAGTTTAATCCTTTACTCACTGGAGTTTAGAAGAATGAGAGGAGATCTAATTGAGGTATATAAGATGATTAAGGGGATTGACAAAGTAGACGTAGAGAGGATGTTTCCTCTTGTGGGGCAATCTAGAACGAGAGGTCATAGTTTTAGGATAAGGGGTAGCAGATTTAAAAAAGATGAGGAGAAATTACTTCTCTCAAAGGGTCGTGAGTCTGTGGAATTCACTACCCTAGAGTGCGGTGGATGCCAGGATATTGGGTAAATTTAAGGAGGAGATAGACAGATTTTTAATTAGTAATGGTTTTTAGTTTTTAGTTTTAGAGATACAGCACTGAAACAGGCCCTTCGGCCCACCGAGTCTTTGCCGACCATCAACCACCCATTTATACTAATCCTACACTAATTCCTTATTCCTACCACATCCCCACCTGTTCCTATATTTCCCTACCACCTACCTATACTAGGAACAATTTATAATGGCCAATTTACCTATCAACCTGCAAGTCTTTTGGCATGTGGGAGGAAACCGGAGCACCCGGAGGAAACCCACGCAGACACAGGGAGAACTTGCAAACTCCACACAGGCAGTACCCAGAATTGAACCTAGGTCGCTGAAGCTGTGAGGCTGCGGTGCTAACCACTGTGCCACCCTATCTACTGGGTTGAAGGGTTATGGAGAACGGATAGGAAAGTGGAGTTGAGGCCAAGATGAGATCAGCCATGATCGTATTGAATGGCGGAGCAGGCTCGAGGGGCTGAATTGCTTACTCCTGCTCCTAGTTCTTATGTTCTTAATAGGTTTTAAGCAAATAAAGTGAGGGTGGGGGAAAAGAGGACAAAAGGGAAGGTATTGAGCTTCTGGTGTTGACGCTCCCGCGTCACTGGAGAGTGCCGGAATTAATGCCGCCAAGAGCTGAATGCCAAAAACAAGCCTCAGCTCGCAGTTTTCATTGTACAATAGAAACAGCAGGGAAATTAATGACCTCACTCTCACACCGTAAACTGAATGAGGAAATAAGGGGCAATCACACTGCTGGGAGTGTACTATAGACCCCCAAACAGTCAGAGGGAGATAGAAGGGCAGATATGTAGGCAAATCTCTGAGAAGTGCAAGAACAATAGGGCAATAATAGTAGGGGATTTTAACTCTGCAATATTAACTGGGATAGTTTTAGTGTGAAAGGAATTGAGGAAGCAGAATTCTTGAGTTGCATTCAGGAGAACTTTTTATCCAGTATATAGCAAGTTGCCTGGGCTGGAGCATTTCAGTTATGAAGAGAGACTGAAAAGGCTAGGGTTGTTTTCCATAGAGCAGAGAAGGCTGAGGGGGGACATGATTGAGGTGGACAAGATTATGAGGGGCATTGATAGGTTGGATAGGAAGAAACTTTTTCCCTTAGTAGAGGAGTCAATAACCAGGGGGCATAGATTTAGGGTAAGGGGCAGGAAGTTTAGAGGGGATTTGAGGAAAATTATTTTCACCCAGAGGGTGGTTGGATTGGAATTTGGAACGCACTGCCTGAAGGGGTGGTAGAGCATGAACACTCACAACATTTAAGAAGTATTTAGATGAGCACTTGAAACGCCATAGCATACAAGGCTACAGGCCAAGTGCTGGAAAATGGGATTAGAATAGTTAGGTGCTTGATGGCTAGCACAGACACGATGGGCCGAAGGGCCTGTTTCTGTGCTGGATAACTCTATGACTCTAAGTTCAACAAGCGAGGGTGCAGTATTAGACTTAGTTTTAGGGAATGAAGGTGGGAAGGTGGAAGGAGTGGCAGTGGGAGAGCATTTTGGTGGTAGTGTTCAGAATTCAGTCAGTTTTAACATAATTATGGAAAAGGACAGAGATAGAACAGGAGTGCGAGTTCTCAATTGGGGCAAGGCCAATTTTACAAAACTTAGGAGTGATTTAGCAAAAGTGGCATGGAAACAGCTACTTGAAGGTAAATCAGTGTCAGAACAATGGGAGGCATTCAAAGGAAGGTTCAAGGGGTTCAGAGTAAACATGTTCCCACAAAGAAAAAGGGTGAGACGGCCAAATCTAGAGCCCCATGGATGTTAAGGAGCCTACAGGGTAAGATAAGGCAGAAAAGGAAAGCTTATGTCTGACACAGAGAACTCAATACTACAGAAAGAGGAGAGGAGTATAGAAAGTGGAGGGGTGAAATCAAAAAGGAAATTAGGAATGCAAGGAGAGGACATGAAAGAATATTGGCAAGCAAAATCAAGGTGAACCCAAAGATGTTTTATCAATACAATAAGAGTAAGAAGATAACTAAGGAGAGAGTAGGTCCCATAAAAGACCAAAAAGGTAACCAATGTGTAGGGGTGGAAGATGTTGGTATTGTTCTTAACGAGTACTTGCATCTGTCTTCACAAAAGTGGGGGACGATGCAAATATTGTAGTTAAGGAAGAGCAGTGTGAAGTATTGGGTGTGATAAACATAGGGAGAGAGGAAGTATTAATGGGATCAGCATCCTTGAAAGTTAATAAATCACTAGGGCCGGATGAAATGCACCCCAGGCTGTTAAAAGAAGCAAGAGAGGAAATAGCGGAAGGTCTGACCATCATTTTCCAGTCCTCATTGGATACAGGTGTAGTCCCGGAGGATTGGAGACCTGCTAACATTGTACCCCTGTTTAAAAAGGGAGCGAAGGATAGACTGAATAATTACAGGCCGGTCAGTCTAACCTCAATTATTGGAATCAATTCTGAGAGACAGGATAAACTGTCACTTAGAAAGGCACAGATTAATCAAGGATAGTCAGCATGGATTTGTTAAGAGAAGATCTTGTTTGACCAACTTGATCGAATTTTTTGAAGTAACAAGGAAGATAGATAAGGGCAGTGCAGTTGATGTGGTCTACATGGATTTTAGCAAGGCTTTTGACTAGGTCCCAAATGGCAGACTGGTTAAAAAAAAAATCCCATGGGATCCAGGGAATTGCAGCAAGGTGTTTGAGCAACTGGAGGGCTTTTTCCAGTGGCGTTCTGCAGTGCTCAGTACTGGGTCCCCTGCTTTTTGTGTTAGATATTAACGATTTGGACGTAAATGTAGGGGTCATGATCAAGAAGTTTGCAGATGATTGGCCATATGGTTGACAGCGAGGATAGCTGTAGGCTGCAGGAAGATATTGATGGTCTGGTCAGATGGGCAGAAAAGTGGCAAATGGAGTTTAACCTGGAGAAATGTGAGGTGATGCATTTTGGGAGGTCAACAAGGCAAAGGAATATACAATTAATGGGAAAATACTGAGAAGTGTAGAGGAACTGAGGGACCTTGAAGTGAATGTCCACAGATCCCTGAAGGTAGCAGGACAGGTCGATGAGGTGGTTAAGAAGGCATATGGAATCCTTTCCTTTATTAGCCGTGGTATAGAGTACAAGAGCAGGGAGGTTATGCTGGAACTGTATAACTCATTGGTTAGGCCACAACTTGAGTACTGTGCGCAGTTCTGGTCACCTCATTACAGAAAGGATGTAATTACACTAGAGAGGGTACAGAGGAGATTTACGAGGTCACTGCCAGGACTGGAAAAATACAGCTATGAGGAAAGATTGGATAGGCTGGGGTTATTCTCCTTGGAACAGAGAAGGCTGAGGGGAGATCTGATTGAAATGTATAAAATTTTGAGGGGCCTGGATAGAGTGGAGGTGAAGGGTCTATTTACCTGAGCAGTGAGGCCAGTGACTAGGGGAAATAGATTTAAAGTGATTGACAGAAAAATTAGAAGGGAGTTGAGGAAAACTTTTTTCACCCAGAGGGTGATGGTGGTCTGGAACTCACTGCCTGAAAGGGTAGCTGAGGCAGAAACCCTCAACTCATTCAAAAGGAGTCTGGATATGCATCTCACGTTCTGTAATCTGCAGGGCTATGGACCAAATGCTGGAAGGTGGGATTAGAATGGGTGGATCATTTTTCAGCCGGCAGTTTCGATGGGCCAGGTGGCCTCTTTCTGTGCCTTAAACCTTCCAAGATAGGACAGAGAGCTGGAGAGATTAACTGACAAGGAGGTCATGGGGCAAAGGAAGAGTCTGCTAATGGTGTGGTGAAAGACAAAGCATTAGTGTAGAGAGGGTGTTAATAACAGAATAATGAACAGCCCCAGCCAAAAGCACAAACATGAAAAAAAGTGGGCAGACACATAGTAGATAAAATGATGAAACAAAACAAAATAAAATAAAAATAAAAATAAAAAAGGGCCAGCCATGCCCTGAAATTATTGAACTCAATGTTCAGTCCGGTAGGCAGTCGCATGTCTAATCGGTAAATGAGGTGCTGTTCATTGAGCTTGCATTGATGTTCACTGGAACACTGCAGCAATCCCAGGACAGAGATGTGGGCATGAGAGCAGGGTGGGTAGGGGGTGTATTGAAATGGCAAGCAACCGGAAGCTTGGGGTCATGCTTTCAGACTGAGCGGAGGTGTTCTGCAAAGCGGTCACCCAATCTGAGTTTGGTCACCCCAATGTAGAAAATACCGCCTTGTGAGCAGCGAATACAGTATACTAAACTGAAAGTACAACAAATGAATTGCTGCGTCACCTGAAAGGAGTGTTTGGGGCCTTGGATAGTGAGGAGAGAGGAGGTAAAAGGGCAGGTATTACACCTCCTGTGATTGCATGGGAAGGTGTGATCAAACCTGTAGACAAGGGTGGTGCTGTTGTTGTCTGGCGTACCGAACTCTACCTTGCAGAGGCTGAACGCCAACTTTCAGATACTTCTTCCTGTCTCCCCCTGGACCACCACCGAACATCAAGCTACTGTCTACAGGACTGTCACTCATTTCCTCCCACATCTTCCTTCTACAGCTTCCAACCTCATAGTCACGCAACCCTGAACAGCCCGCTTCTACCTCCTTCCGAAAATCCACAAACAGGACTGTCCTGGTAGACCCATCTTTTCAGCCTGTTCCTGCCCCACTAAACTTATTTCTTCCTATCTTGACTCTATCTTTTCTCCCCTGGTCCAGTCTCTTCCCACCTACATCCGTGACCCTTCGGACACCCTACGTCATTTTGACAATATCCAGTTTCCTGGCCCTAACCGCCTCCTCTTCACTATGGACGTCCAATCTCTCTGCACCTCCATTCCCCCACCAGGACGGTTTCAGGGCTCTCCGCTTCTTCCCTGAACAGAGGCCCAACCAGTCCCCATCCACCACCACCCTCCTCCGCCTGGCTGAACTTGTTCTCACATTGAACAACTTCTCCTTCAACTCCACTCACTTCCTTCAAGTAAAAGGTGTTGTTATGGGTACCCGCATGGGTCCTAGTTATGCCTGTCTTTTTGTGGGATATGTCAAACATTCCTTGTTCCAGTCCTACTCGGGCCCCCTCCCCCAACTCTTTTTCTGCTACATCGATGACTGTATCGGTGCCGTTTCCTGCTCCCATCCCGAACTGGAAAACTTTATCAACTTTGTTTCCAATTTCCACCCTTCTCACCTTTACATGGTCCATCTCTGACACGTCCCTTCCTCAACTTCTCTGTCTCCATCTCTGGGGATAGGCTGTCACTAATATTCATTATAAGCCTACCGACTGTCACAGCTACCTCGACTACACTTCTTCACACCCTGCCTCCAGTAAGGACTCCAATCCATTTTCCCAATTCCTCCATCTCTGACACATCTGCTCAGATGATGTACCTTCCACAACAACACTTCTGATGTCTTCCTTTTTCCACGAGGATTGCCCCCCACAGTCAGGGCCCTCAACCGTGTCCGGCCCATTTCCTGCACCTGTGCCCTACCCCTTCCCCTCCCTCCCAGAACCGTGACAGGGTTCCCCCTTGTCCTGACTTTCCACCCCACCAGCCTCCACATCCAAGGAATCATCCTCCACCATTTCTGCCACCTCCAGCATTATGCCACTGCCAAATGCATCTTCCCCTCCTGTCAGCATTCCGAAGGGATCATTCCCTCTGCGACAGCCTGGTCCACTCCTCCATTACCCCTGACACCTCGTGCCTTTCCCACAGCACCTTCCCATGCAATCATATGAGATGTAATACCTGCACTTTTACCTCCTCTCTATCCAAAGCCCCAAACACTCCTTTCAGGTGAAGCAACGATTCACTTGTATTTCTTTCAATGTAGTGTACTGTATTCGCTGCTCACAATGCAGTCTTTTCTACACTGGGGAGACCAAACGCAGACTGGGTGACCGCTTTGTGGAACACCTCCGCTCAGTCCGAAAGCATGACCCCGAGCTTCCAGTTTCTGGCCATTTCAACACTCCCCCCTGCTCTCATGCCCACATCTCTGTCCTGGGATTGCTGCAGTGTTCCAATGAACATCAACGCAAGCTCGAGGAACAGCATCTCATTTACCGATTAGGCACACTACAGCCTGCCGGACTGAACATTGAGTTCAATAATTTCAGAGCATGACTGGTCCTTTTTTAAAAAAATTTGTTTCAGCTTTTTTTTTTACCATGCGCTTGCCCACTGTTTTTTTCATGTTTGTGCTTTTGGCTAGGGCTGTTTATTATTCTGTCATTAACACTCTCTCTGCACTAATGCCTTGTCTTTCACACCATTAGCACGCTCTCCTTTTGCCTTTGCCCCATGACCTTCGTGTCAGTTAATCTCTCCGGCCCTCTGTCCTATCAACACCTTCCCTTTTGTGCTCTTTCCCCCCCACCCCCGCGTTATTTGCTTAAAACCTATTACATTTCTAACCTTTGCCAGTTCTGATGGTCACCGACCTGAAACGTTAACTCTGCTTCTCTCTCCACAGACGCTGCCAGACCTGCTGAGTATTTTCAAAACTTTGTTCTTATTCCGAATTTGAAAGACTGACATCTCTGCCAATGTAGGGAAACCCTCCCCAGGGTGGCAGGGGAAATTGGGAATGGATAGTTCTTTCAAAGAGGCGACAGGGCCATGATGGCCAAATGGCCTTCTCCTGCACTGATGTGCAAAGTGCTTGGAGGAGAGGCCAACAATTGGTGGGGTGGGGGGGGGAAATTGTTCATTCTGTGTTCACCCAAGGCACTGCTGCCATTGCCCTGCCCCATTGGCTTCACCGCTAGTACCAGAGGTCTGTCAGCAACATGCAAATGAGCCTGACCTGGAAGACCCACTCTGGGGGCCACACAAGAGCCCTACTGTGTTGGGAGCATGAGCCCAATGATCTTCCCAGCAGAGAACCCGGACAGGATCCCCAAAGTGATCCCACCCCATCTGACACTAAAGTAATATCCCCAGGTTTCACTGCGTACTGGGTGGTGGGGGCCCTACTGCAGGCTATATGCATGCTGACACATTCTACTGTCTGCCTTGAGTGGAGGTAGGCAGAGGCACACCCAGGGTGCGATGCAGACGCAGACAGACAAGACACACTCTCAGCAAGAGACAGGCACGCTGAGCGAGAGAGACAGACGACAGTTGAATTGGGAAGAATTTTATTACCGAGGACACAAACAGAACCCTGCTCAGTTCGCACTCCCTCAGATGTTTTCTACCCTCCTTTTGTGCCGTTTAGTCCCAGAAGTCGGTCACAACCCAGGTCACCGGGGAAAAATGACTGCCGCACGCTTCAACCACCAGTCTTTCACTTGGAGTGGGAAGCAGGCACGCATACGAGAATTAGCACAACAAAACGTGCGAGTAGGGCTATGTGGCCATCGCTAGTCACAGTCCTCCTCTCCTCCAGGCTTGTGGCTCTGTCGTGATCTACTCTCTGCACATGAACAGAGGCAGCAAGCATCAAGGGGAAAAGTGAACGGCCTTTCACCTCCAGACCCAATCCGAACCCTCTTGCCTGCCCCCGGCAGTTTGTGGCAATGCTGCACACCCAGTGTCCTGGGCAAGGAGTCAGCAGGTATAAATGCACAGAGGGATCAGTGGCTTCACAGACACAATTAGTTAGCTCACTGGTGCAATGATTTAGTACTCGTATAACCCAATACATTGACCAGACAGTGTGATACAATGCTGCTCTAATGGTCTTCATTCATTCAGTAACAGACCTGTACCCACCAGTACTGTACCCCAGTGTTATAGATGACAGACCTGTACCCACCAGTACTGTACCCCAGTGTTATAGGTGACAGACCAGTACCCACCAGTACTGTACCCCAGTGTTATAGATGACAGACCTGTACCCACCAGTACTGTACCGTTATAGGTGACAGACCTGTACCCACCAGTACTGTACCCCAGTGTTATAGATGACAGACCTGTACCCACCAGTACTGTACCGTTATAGATGACAGACCTGTACCTACCAGTACTGTACCCGTGTTATACTGTGACAGACCTGTACCCACCAGTACTGTACCGTTATAGGTGACAGACCTGTACCCACCAGTACTGTACCCGTGTTATACTGTGACAGACCTGTACCCAGCAGTACTGTACCGTTATAGATGACAGACCTGTACCCACCAGTACTGTACCCCAGTGTTATAGATGACAGACCTGTACCCACCAGTACTGTACCGTTATAGGTGACAGACCTGTACCCACCAGTACTGTACCGTTATAGGTGACAGACCTGTACCCAGCAGTACTGTACCCCAGTGTTATAGATGACAGACCTGTACCCACCAGTACTGTACCGTTATAGGTGACAGACCTGTACCCAGCAGTACTGTACCCCAGTGTTATAGATGACAGACCTGTACCCACCAGTACTGTACCGTTATAGATGACAGACCTGTACCTACCAGTACTGTACCCCAGTGTTATAGGTGACAGACCTGTACCCACCAGTACTGTACCCCAGTGTTATATGGTGACAGACATGTTCCCACCAGTACTTCACCCTACAGAGATCCTAATGCTCTCTCCAGACACAGTCTGTTGCCACAATACTGTTTTTTTTAATGTTTAACCAGACACACAGTGTACATTTGGTTCATCACCACTGCAGTATAATGAGGGGCCAATTCTCCTCTTCCCAGGGTTCCTGTATTGTTTGGGTGCAGCGATAGTGGGAAAACTGGGATGTGACGGAGGGTGGAAAATGAACCTGCTCCCCTATTGGAGCCCACCTGACATTGCCATACACACTGTACCCCCACAACAACATCTCCAGGAGCAGGGAAACATGCCATGCAAATCACTCCGACAGCCCTGTCGTCCAACTCTCAGTCACTCCTGCTTCTCGGTCAGTCAAGTCTTTAGTTCCAAGACTCACTTGGAAGTCGACTGAATTCAAATTTGGGGGGACGGAGGTGAGACGGGCTGAATCCCATTGCCTTGCAGTTAAAATCGGGCTGATTGTTTAGTAATCCACGCTTGACTGCACTCCGAATGGTACCTCCATTCGGTACACGTGGCTCTGCTAACCGCATGTCACACTCCACTCCTGACTGGAAGCCATCTTTCCCACTCTCTCCTCGTCCCTCCCAGAGAAAGGAAGACTTGAATTTAGATAGCACCTTTCACAACCTTAAGACGTCTCACAGTGCTTTACAGCCAATGGAGTACTTTCTTTTTGAGGCGCAGTCACTGTCGTAGTGTAGGAAACGTGGCAGCCAGTTTGTGCACAGCAAGCTCCCACAAACAGCAATGTGATAATGACCAGATCATCTGTTTTTAAGCAATGATGGTTGAAGGATAAACATTGGCCAGGTCACCGGGAAGAACGCGTCTGATCCTCTTCAAAATAGTGGCCCTGGGCACTTTTATATCCACCTGACAGCGCAAATTGGGGGTGGGAGGGGGGGGGGTTTCCCTCGGTTTAATATCGCATGTGAAATACTTCACCTCTAACTGTTCAGCACTCCCTTAGTACTGGACTGAGTGTCAGCCTCGATTTTGTGCTCAAGACTTTGGAGTGGGAGTCAAACCCACACCCTTCTGACTCAGAGGCGAGAGAGAGGCTGCTCATGGAGCAGAGGCTTCCTAACAGGAACTGCTGTCTTTTCTGCCAGACCCCTCCCCTCCCCTCCTCACCCCTTACACGGGCAGGGTCTTGCTGACAGTGCGTTTGAAGGCAGAGGTGAAGAGGCCGCCGATGAACCGGAGACCGGTCGCACCTCCAGGAACGGAGCTGATTAGGTAGCCGGCGAGGGTGAGGAGCTGGAAGGTGGCGGCCACGGCAGTCAGTGCAGTGCTCTGCAGTGCCAGGGCGCAGTACAGGGTGGCAAAGAGGGAGCCCAAGTAGGCCGCAGTGAAGGGCAGGTGGTCACGGGAGAGGAGCAGGCGCAGCTGGTTCCAGGGCCCACGCAGCAGGGCCAGGCTGCCCAGCAGGAATAGGCTGCCCAGGGTGAAGAGCAAGGCAAACTTGCGGGCCTTCAGTAGCATGAAGGGGGCGTACATGGCCGACAGGCCGAAGCACAGCAGCCCCATGGCCAGGCACAGGCCGAAGGCTGTCAGCCTTTGGCGGCGGGACAGGACGGACAGGCAGGGGTCGGGCTCGGTCAGCCAGAAGCCCCCCGGCGAGGCACTAGAGCCCTGGTTCGATGCCGTTTTGCAGCTCTGCCCAGAGGAGAACGGGTTCATACGGCTCATCCAGCTGGACACATGGCTGATAGGCGGTGGGGAGTCGGGATCTGCAGTGAGGAGTGGCTCGCTGTCACCCCCATTCACATTCTGCCCACCTCGTGACTGTGACAGGTACTCCCGCAGCTGCCGGTTCAGATCAGCCATGCTTGGCCACTGATCCTGGTGAAGTGAGAGAGGACTTTCCTTCAAGCTCTGCACATAAAATCCTAGAGGGGAGCGAGACAATACCCTTGCCCCGCAATCCCTCCCCGTCTTAAAACACCAAACAGAAACTCAACAACTGTAGAGTTAAAACTTCGGCGAAGGGCCCTGGGGACAAGTAATGAGCAAATCGATGGGGTTGGCACAAAGTGGAAGGTCCATGGGTCACAGCTGCTGCTGTTGCATGAAGAGGTTCTGCGTGGCCTATCCCTTTAAGAGATTCAGTAGGAAGTTCCACAATTCCACTTGTAATGTCACTTTAAGTAGCTCCGTATCGCTTGCAGCTTTAAGAGGCCGCGCTCGGCCCGGGCTGTCGCTTTAAGAGGCCCCGCTCGGCCCGGGCTGTCGCTTTAAGAGGCCCCGCTCGGCCCGGGCTGTCGCTTTAAGAGGCCCCGCTCGGCCCGGACTGTCGCTTTAAGAGGCTCCGTTCGGCCCGGACTGTCGCTTTAAGAGGCCCCGCTCGGCCCGCGCTGTCGCTTTAAGAGGCCCCGCTCGGCCCGGACTGTCGCTTTAAGAGGCCCCGCTCGGCCCGGACTGTCGCTTTAAGAGGCCCCGCTCGGCCCGGACTGTCGCTTTAAGAGGCCCCGTTCGGCCCGCGCTATCTCGGTGCCGCCGGTCGCTGTGTTATCAAGGCCGGGATTCAGGCGGCTGCCTCTCTCTGGCCGGGTGTGTGAAGCCGGACCGCGATCTCTCTCCGCTTCTCTCCCCGATCCCTGTTTTTAAAATGGCCGCCAGGCTCGGCCAATCGAACCCGGTCTTCCGGATGCTGGAGGCCCAGGGAAGGCTAATCGATCACCGCTCGCTGCACCTGTCAGGGCCGCCATGGCAACCGTCAATCAGCTCCCAGTGGCCCTCAGTCAGGCCAAGGATGGTCTGTGGGTCAATCCACCACGAGTCAGTCCACCAATCAAACACCAGTCAGTCCACCGGTCAGTCCACCAATCAAACACCAGTCAGTCCACCGGTCAGTCCACCAATCAAACACCAGTCAGTCCACCGGTCAGTCCACCAATCAAACACCAGTCAGTCCACCGGTCAATCCACCAATCAAATATCAGTCAATCCACTGGTCAATCCACCACCGGTCAGTCCACCAATCAAACACCAGTCAATCCACTGGTCAATCCACCACCGGTCAGTCCACCAATCAAACACCAGTCAGTCCACCGGTCAATCCACCAATCAAATATCAGTCAATCCACTGGTCAATCCACCACCGGTCAGTCCACCAATCAAACACCAGTCAATCCACTGGTCAATCCACCAATCAATCACCAGTCAATCCACTGGTCAATCCACCACCGGTCAGTCCACCAATCAAACACCAGTCAGTCCACTGGTCAATCCACCAATCAAACACCAGTCAGTCCACTGGTCAATCCACCAATCAAACACCAGTCAATCCACTGGTCAATCCACCACCGGTCAGTCCACCAATCAAACACCAGTCAGTCCACCGGTCAATCCACCAATCAAATATCAGTCAATCCACTGGTCAATCCACCAATCAAACACCAGTCAGTCCACTGGTCAATCCACCAATCAAACACCAGCCAATCCATTGGTTAATCCACCAATCAAATACCAGTCAATCCACCACGGGGCGGCACAGTGGCACAGTGGTTAGCACCGCAGCCTCACAGCTCCAGCGACCCGGGTTCAATTCTGGGTACTGCCTGTGTGGAGTTTGCAAGTTCTCCCTGTGTCTGCATGGGTTTCCTCCGGGTGCTCCGGTTTCCTCCCACATGCCAAAGACTTGCTGGTTGATAGGTTAATTGGCCTTTATAAATTGACCCTAGTATAGGTAGGTGGTAAGGAAATATCGGGACAGGTGGGGATGTGGTAGTAATGTGGAATTAGTGTAGGATTAGTATAAAATGGGTGGTTGATGGTCGGCACAGACTCGGTGGGCCGAAGGGCCTGTTTCAGTGCTGTATCTCTAAACTAAACTAAACTAAAAAAACTAAACTAATTAAACCCAGAGGAGTGGAAAGGAAAACTGTACTGGGTCAAGTTTCCGATCGATTGCGCTGGGTTTTTTCGGGCACATTTCACCTGAAAGTGCCATAAAATATCACGGAATTTTAAGTGCAGATTACATCCAGTGGAAGCCGAGTTCTGGCAACCATTTACACTGATGTAAAATTCATCGCACTGGAAACTGTCATTGGCCTGAAAACTGACGATACGCCCAGATTGAATTAATCACTGTGGCAAGTTTCTCTAATTGTGCACATTTGCAAGCTTTCGAGGAGCCTGCAAATCATGCTGGATCTTCTGGGTACAAGGATACGAAGAGGGCTATTTTAAAAGCTTCTGAACATATATTTTTTCTTTAATTTACTAAGAAACTGAGAATTGTACAACAATGTAACTAGCAACTTTTTAAAAATCATTTTCAGGAACTTAACATTGGTGGATTGACACTGTGATTAAAAATACTTATTTTTTTGTGTACCGCCCTCAATGGCTTCTTTTCCTGCTCCCGTACCGTTACTTTTTTTTTTAGAGATACAGCACTGAAACAGGCCCTTCGGCCCACCGAGTCTGTGCCGAACATCAACCACCCATTTATACTAATCCTACACTAATCCCGTATTCCAATCACATCCCCACCTGTCCCTATATATTTCCCTACCACCTACCTATACTAGTGACAATTTATAATGACCAATTTACCTATCAACCTGCAAGTCTTTTGGCTTGTGGGAGGAAACCGGAGCACCCGGAGAAAACCCACGCAGACACAGGGAGAACTTGCAAACTCCACACAGGCAGTACCCGGAATCGAACCCGGGTCACTGGAGCTGTGAGGCTGCGGTGCTAACCACTGCGCCACTGTGCCGCCCAACTGTACCTCGGGTGTCCCCCAAGGATCTATCCTTGGGCCCCTCCTATTGCTCGTCTACAGGCTACCCCTGGGCGACATCATCCGAAAACACAGTGTCCTTTTCACATGTATGCTGACGACACTCAGCTTTACCTCGGCACCACCTCTCTTGACCCCTCCATTGTCTCTAAACTATCAGACTGCTTACCTGACGTCTGTCTGTACTGGATGAGTAGAAATTTCCTCCAATTAAATATTGGGAAAACTGAAGCCATGGACTCTGGCGTCATCCCTCTCCCTGGCAGCTGTCTGCTGCTGAACCAGACTACTTGCAACCTTGGTGTCATACGTGACCCCAGGATGAGCTTCTGACCACATATTCGCAACATCACTAAGACAAGCGATGTCCACCTTTGTAACATCACCCGACTCTGTCCTTGTCTCAGCTCTTATGTAGGATCACATGGGACACACGGCACAGAAACAGGCCATTCGGCCCAACCACTTTATGGCAGTATTTATGTTCCACTTGAGCCTCCTCCCATCTTTCCTCATCTAAGTCTATCATTGCAACCCTCTAGTCCCTTGTCCCACGTATGCTCGTCCAGCTTTCCCTTAAATGCATTGATACCATTCGCTTCGACCACTTCCAGTTGTAGCGAGTTCCACATTCTTACTATTCTTTGGGTAAAGAGGTTTCTTCTGAATTCCCTCTTGGATTTCTTGGTGACTATTTTATACCCGATGGCCTCTAATTATGCTCTTCCCCACAAGAGGAAACATTCTCTCTGTATCCGCTCAATGGCAGGAGTTCCTCAGGGTAGTGTCCTAGGCCCAACCATCTTGAACTGCTTCATCAATGACCTTCCTTCAATCATAAGGTCAGAAGTGGGGATGTTCGCTGATGATTGCACAATGTTCAGCACCATTCGCGACTCCTCAGATACTGAAGCAGTCCATGTAGAAATGCAGCAAGACCTGGACAATATCCAGGCTTGGGCTGAAAAGTGGCAAGTAACATTCGCGCCACACAAGTGTTAGGCAATGACCATCTCCAACAAGAGAGAATCTAACCATCTCCCCTTGACATTCAATGGCATTACCATCGCTGAATCTCCCACTATCAACATTCTAGGGGCTACCATTGACCAGAAACTGAACTGGAGTAGACGTATAAATACCGTGGCTACAAGAGCAGGTCAGAGGCTAGGAATCCTGCGGTGAGTAACTCACCTCCTGACTCCCCAAAGCCTGTCCACCATCTACAAGGCACAAGTTAGGAGTGTGATGGAATACTCTCCACTTTCCTGGATGGGTGCAGCTCCAACAACAATCAAGAAGCTCAACACCATCCGGGACAAAGCAGCCCGCTTGATTAGCAAACCATCCGCAAATATTCACTCCCTCCACCACCAACAGACAGTGGCAGCAGTGTGTACCATTTACAAGATGCACTGCAGCAATGCACCAAGGCTCCTTAGACAGCACCTTCCAAACCCGCGACCTCTACCAACTAGAAGAACAAGGGCAGCAGATGCATGGGAACACCACCACCTGCAAGTTCCCTTCCAAGTCACACACCATCCTGATTTGGAACTATATCGCTGTTCCTTCACTGTCACTGGGTCAAAATCCTGGAACTCCCTTCCTAACAGCACTGTGGGTGTACCTACCCCACATGGATTGCAGTGATTCAAAACAGCAGCTCACCGCCACCTTCTCAAGGGCAATTAGGGATGGGCAATAAATGCTGGCCTGGCCAGCGACGCCCACATCCCATGAATGAATAAAATAAATCTACTCTTATCAAAACCTTTCAGAATTTTATAGACCTCAGCCACCTTCTTTCAAGAGAAAAGAGACCCAGCCTGCAAATCATTTTTTATTTTCCAAAAATATACTTTAATCATAAAATTTGTATAAGTTCAGTACAAAACAATTTAAATTGAACATTACAAGTGTAATACAGATCAGTTTCTTTCAATACAGTACATGAAGTGCCTCACTACACATTGCCATTGCAAGATATATTAACAATGTACATTTGTATTACATACCAAAGCTCATTCTCTGCTGCATTCAGCCCGAGGGGTTTTTTACATGGTTTCCAGCCCCTCAGTAAACTATGTTAGGAGGGCCTTACACAGCAGTCTTTCCCCATTGAGCCTTTGCAGCAGCTGCCCCAAGCTTTAGTGCGTCCCTGAGCACGTAGTCCTGGACCTTGGAATGTGCCAGTCTGTCACACTCAGTCGTGGGCAACTCTTTGTGCTGGGACGCCAGCAGGTTTCGGGCAGACCAAAGAGCGTTTTTCACTGAGCTAATGGTCCTCCAGCAGCAGCTGATGTTTATCTCGGTGTGCGTCCCTGGGAACAGCCCGTAGAGCACAGACTCCTGTGTTACAGAGCTGCTTGGGATGAACCTTGACAAAAACCACTGCATCTCTTTCCACACCTGCTTTGCAAAGACACATTCCAGAAGGAGGTGGGCAACTGTATCTTCCAGCCACCGCGGGGGCAGTGTGCAGAGGGGGTGAGACTTCGTGCGTGCAGGAAGGATCTGACGGGGAGGGCCCTTCTCACCACCAGCCAAGCTATGTCTTGGTGCTTGCTTGAAAGTTCGGGTGATGAGACATTCTGTTGAATGACTTTTGCGGTCTGCTCGGGGAACCATCCGACAGGATCCCCCGTCTCCTTTTCCCGTAGGGCCTTGAGGACATTCCATGCAGACCACTGCCTGATTGATTGGTGGTCAAAGGTGTTTTTCCGCAGAAACTTTTCCACGAAGGATAGGTGGTACGGCACGTTCCAACTGGATGGAGCGTTCCACGGCAATGTAACCAGACCCATCCTTCGCAACACTGGGGACAGGTAGAACCTCAGCACGTAGTGACACTTGGTGTTTGTGTACTGGGGCTTTGCGCACAGATTGGTGCAGCCACACACAATGGTGGTCATCAGGATGAGGGCAACTTTGGGTACATTTTTCCCGCCCTTATCCAGAGGTTTGAACATCGTTTCCCTCTGGACACGGTCCATTTTCAATCTCCAGATAAAGCGGAAGATGGCTCGGGTGACCGCCACGGCGAAGGAGTGGGGTATGGGCCAGACCAGCGCCACGTACAGCAACAATGTGAGCGCCTCGCACCTGATGACCAGATTCTTACCCACAATGGACAGAGATTGCTGCTCCCACATGCTCAGCTTATGTTTTACCATAGCTATATGCACCTTCCAGTTTTTGGTGCATGCCCCGGACTTTCCGAACCATATCCCCAGCACCTTCCGATAGTCTGACCAGATGGTGAAGGAGACAAAGGATCGGTCAGCCCACTTCCCAAAGAACATGGCCTCGCTCTTGCCGCGATTTACTTTGGCTCCTGAGGCCAGTTCTAACTGGCCGCAGATGCTCATCAGTCTGCGCACGGACAGCAGATCCGAGCAGAAGACGGCGACGTCATCCATGTACAGGGAGGTTTTAACCTGAGTGCCTCCACTGCCTGGGATTGTCACCCCTCCTATGCTCACATCCTTCCTAATAGACTCAGCAAAGGGTTCGATACAGTAAACAAGACAGGGGAGAGAGGACAGCCCTGTCTGACTCCAGATTTGATCAGGAAACTTTCTGATTCTTACCCGTTGATTGAGACTGCGCTACTGATGTTTGTGTAGAGCAGTTGGATCCAGTTGCGGATTCCGTCCCCAAACCCCATTTTGGAAAGCATGTCCATCGTGTCGGTGTGCGATATCCTGTCAAAAGCCTTCTCCTGGTCCAAGCTGATGAGGCAGATCCACCCCCCTGTTTCATACATAGGCGATCGTATCCCTGAGTAGTGAGAGGCTATCAAAGATTTTCCTTATCGAAGTCCTTTAGAAAATCCAGATAAATTACATTTTCTGCATTACCTCTACTCTTTCTGTTCCCTCCTCAAAATACTCAATAAGGTTGGACAAGCAATAATTTTTGAAATTCATGCTGACTCTTCATTATTATATTTTTCGATCTGTTGCTGAAACCTTCATTCATGCCTGTGTTACCTCTGCACACAACTATTCTGATGCACTCATGACTGGCCTCTCACATTCTACCCTCCAAGTTTTTGGCCATCTGCCCGAATGTCGTCTGATGCGGCTCAGCGTCAAATTTTGCTTTCTAACGCTCGTGTGAAGTAAGAACAGAAGTAATAGGAGCAGGAGTAGGCCATTCAGCCCCTCAAGCCTGCTCTGCCATTCAATAAAATCATGGCTGATCTGATTGTGGCCTTAACTTCACTTTCCTGCCTGCCCCCGCCTGTAACGCTTGACTCCCTTGTCAATCAAAAATCTGTTTAACTCAGCCTTGCAAATATTCAATGACCCAGCCTCCACCGCTCTCTGGGGAAGAGAATTCCAAAGAATTTCCTCCTCATCTCAGTCTTAAATGGGAAATACTTTATTCAGAAACTGTGCCGCCTTGTTTTAGATTCCCCCATGAGGGGGAAACATCCTCTCAACATCTACCCGGTCAAGCCCCCTCGGAATCTTATATGTTTCAATAGAATCACCTCTCGATCTTCTGAATGCCAGTGAGTATAGGCCCAACCTAATCAACCTTTCCTCATAGGATAACCCATTCATCCCAGGAATCAACCCCGTCAACCTTTCCGGAACTGCTTCCAAAACAAGTATATCCCACATTAGATAAGGACACTAAAACTGTACGCAGTACTCCAGGTGTGGTCTCACCAATGCTCTGTGCAGTTGTAGCAAGACTTCCCTACTTTTATATTCCATCCCCTTTACAATAAAGGCCAACATTCCATTTGCCTTCCTAATTACTTGCTGTATCTGTATGCTAAGTTCTTGAAACTCACATATGAGAATAACCAGATCCCTCTGTCCTGAGGCATTCTGCAGTGTCTATGTAAATAATATTTTGCTTTTCTATTCCTACTAACATGAATAGTTTCACATTTTTGCCCACTCACCAACTATCTATATCCCTTTTCAGACTCTTTGTGTCCTCCTCACAACTTGCTTTCCCACCGAACTTTGTATCATCAGCAAATACACTCTGTCCCTTCATCCAAAATGTTATTCTAGTTTATAAATAGTTGAGGCCCCGGCAATGATCCCTGTGGCACCCCACCAGTCACAGTTTACCAACCTGAAAATCCCAAATCTCTGTTTTCTGTTAGTTAACCAATTCTCTATCCATGCTAAATGTTATCCCCAACACCTTGAACTCTTATCTTGTGCAGTAACCTTTTATGTGGCACCTTATCGAATGCCATTTCGAAATCATCGACTGGTTCCCTTTTATCCATCCTGCTTGTTACATCCTCAAAGAACTGTAATCAATTTGAAAAACACGGCTTCCCTTTCATAAAACCATATTGACACTGCCTGATTGTATTATGATTTTCTAAATGTCTTAGTACTGCTTCCTTGATAATGGATTCCAGCATTTTTCCAGTGACCGATGTTCATCAAACTGGCCTATAGTTTCCTGCTTTCTGTCTCTCTCTTTTCCAGACTAATTTTTTTTTTATTCATTCATGGGATGTGGGCATTGCTGGCTAGGCCAGCATTTATTGCCCATCCCTAACTGCCCTTGAGAAGGTGGTGAGCTGCCTTTTTGAACCGCTGCAGTCCATGGGAGGTAGGTATACCCACAGTGCAGTTAGGAAGGGAGTTCCAGGATTTTGACCCAGTGACAGTGAAGGAACGGCGATATAGTTCCAAGTCAGGATGGTGTGTGGCTTGGAGGGGAACTTGCAGGTGGTGGTGTTCCCATGCATTTGCTGCCCTTGCCCTTCTAGTTGGTAGAGGTCGCAGGTTTGGAAGGTGCTGTCAAAGGAGCCTTGGTGCGTTGCTGCAGTGCATCTTGTAGATGGTACACACTGCTGCCAATGTGTGTGGGTGGTGGAGGGAGTGAATGTTTGTAGATGGGGTGCCAATCAAGTGGGCTGCTTTGTCCTGGATGGTGTTGAGCTTCTTGAGTGTTGTTGGAGCTGCACCCATCCAGGAAAGTGGAGAGTATTCCATCACACTCCTGACTTATGCCTTGTAGATGGTGGACAGGCTTTGGGGAGTCAGGAGGTGAGTTACTCGCTGCAGGATTCCTAGCCTCTGACCTAATCTTGTAGCCACAGTATTTATATGGCTACTCCAGTTCAGTTTCTGGTCAATGGTAGCCCCCCAGGATGTTGATAGTGGGAAATTCAGCGATGATAATGCCATTGAATGTCAAGGGGAGATGGTTAGATTCTCTCTTGTTGGAGATGGTCATTGCCTGACATTTGTGTGGCGCGAATGTTACTTGCCACTTTTCAGCCCAAGCCTGGATATTGTCCAAGTCTTGCTGCATTTCTACACAGACTACTTATGTATCTGAGGAGTCGCGAATGGTGCTGAACATTGTGCAATCATCAGTGAACATACCCACTTCTGACCTTATGATTGAAGGAAGGTCATTGCTGAAGCAGCTGAAGACGGTTGACCCTGAGGAACTCCTGCAGTGATGTCCTGGAGCTCAGATGATTGATCTCCAACAACCACAACCATCTTTCTTTGCGCTAGCTATGACTCCAACCAGTGGAGAGTTTTCCCCCTGATTCCCATTGACTCCAGTTTTGCTAGGGCTCCTTGATGCCATACTCGGTCAAATGCTGCCTTGATGTCAAGGGCAGTCACTCTCACCTCACCTCTTGAGTTCAGCTCTTTTGTCCATGTTTGAACCAAGGCTGTATTGAGGTCAGGAGCTGAGTGGCCCTGGCGGAACCCAAACTGAGCGTCACTGAGCAGGTTATCGCTAAGCAAGTGCCGCTTGATGGCATTGTTAATGACACCTTCCATCACTTTACTGATGATTGAGAGTTGGCTGATGGGGCGGTAATTGGCCAGGTTGGCCAATACCTGGAAAGGGCGGGCTGTCTTACGAGGAAAGGTTAGACAGGCTAGTCTTATATCTGCTGGAGTTTAGAAGAGTGAGAGGCAACTTGGTTGAAACATATAAGATCCTGAGGGGTCTTGACAGGGTGGATGTGGAAAGGATGTTTCCTCTTGTGGGAGAATCTAGAACTAGGGTTCACTATTTAAAAATAAGAGGTTGCCCATTTAATACAGAGATGAGGAGAATCTTTTTCTCTCAGAGGGTCGTGAGTCTTTGGAACTCTCTTCCTCAAAGGCAGTGGAAGCAGAGTCTTTGAATATTTTTCAGCAAGAGGTAGATAGATTCTTGATAAGCAAGGGGGTGAAAGGTTATTGGGGGTAGGCAGGAATGTGGAGTTGAGGTTACAATCAGATCTTATTGAATGGTGAAGCAGGCACGAGGGGCCGAGTGGCCTACTCCTGTTCCTAATTCGTATGTTTGTATGTTTTCTTGAATAGAGGTGTTACATTTGTGGCTTTCAAATCCGTTGGGATCTTTCCAGAATCTAGGGAATTTTGCAAGACAACAACCAATCAGTCACTTTTTTTGAGACCCAAGGATGCAAGCCATCAGGTCAAGGGGACTTATCAGCCTTTCGTCCCATTAGTTTTCATAGTATTTTTACTCTAGTGATAGTAATTGTTTTAAGTTCCTCCCTCCTTTTTGTCCCCTTATTTTCTACTATTATTGGGATGCTCTTAGCATCTTCTATTGTTTGGCACCTTTAAAGTTGTAAGATAAATCCAGTTGGTTGTTGTTGTGGTAAACCCATTTTCAGCTGTATTAATCAGACTGCACCTGGTTACCATTCTTTAATAAGGAATACATCGAGGAACTTTAAAAAAAATGACGTTTTTAAGTTGCTGTCTGGCTGCGCTGCCGATATGCAAATGAGTTTCAGCAAACTCAAGGAAGAAACAAATCACTTCTCAAAATGGGTGCAGTTTTGAGCTGAAAGTGGAAAAGCACCTGTTTGGGTCTCCGGCTCTGGGTGGATCTGTTCCTGGAGGTTTCACCACGTGGCCTCCCATCGCTCCCAACTTCTTGCTGCCGTCATTGCTTGCCCTACATGCCAATCATCGTGAGATTTCAACTCCCAATGGAAATTGAAAGGGAGCAGTCTGTTCTGGATCCGACTGGATGACACGTGCTGTTAGCCTTCTGTTGTCTCCAGTATTTTTATTGCTAATAGATTAATGCGTTCAACGGGGAGACGGTGGCTTTGTGGTAATGCCACTAGACTGGTAATCCAGAGGCCCAGGCTAATGCCTGGGGGGGACATGGGATAAAATCCCAACAAGGCAGCTGGTGGAATTTAAATTCAATTAATTAATAAGAATATGGAATTGAAAGATTGTTGCGGAGACGATCAATTGTCGTAAAAACCCATCTGGTTCTCTAATGTCCTTTAGTCCCTTGCCTTGTTAGTCCTCCCAAAATGCATCACCTCATACTTCTCAGGATTAAATTCCATTTGTCACTGCTCTGCCCATCTTACCAGCCCATGTATATCTCCCTGTAATCTAAGGTTTTCCTCCTCACTATTTACAACACCACCAATTTTCGTGTCGTCTGTGAACTTACTGATCATACCTCCTATATTCACGTCTAAATCATTAATGTACACGACAAACAGTAAGGGTCCCAGCACTGATCCCTGTGGTACACCACTGGTCACAGGCTTCCACTCGCAGAAACAACCCTTGACCATCACCCTCTGCCTCCTGCCACTAAGCCAATTTTGGATCCAATTTGCCAAATTGCCCTGGATCCCATGGGCTCTTACCTTCTTAACCAATCTCCCATGCGGGACCTTATCAAAAGCCTTACTGAAGTCCATGTAGACTACATTAAATGCTTTACCCTCATCTACATATCTAGTCACTGCCTCGAAAAAGTCAATCAAGTTAGTTAGACACAATCTTCCCCTGACAAAGCCATACTGACTATCCTTGATTAATCCCTGCCTCTCCAAGTGGAGTTTATTCCCGTCCCTCAGAATTTTTTCCAATAGTTTCCCTACCACTGATGTTAGACTCTCCGGCCTGTAATTACCTGGTTTATCCCTGCTACCCTTCTTGCATAATGGTACCACATTCGCTGTCCTCCAATCCTCTGGTACCTCTCCTGTGGCCAGAGAGGATTTGAAAATTTATGTCAGAGCCCCTGCAATCTCCTCCCTTGCCTCAGATAACAGCCTGGGATACATCTCATCTAGGCCTGGGGATTTATCCACTTTTAAGCCCACTAAAACAGCTAATACTTCCTCCCTTTCAATACTAATATGTTCAAGTATATCACACTCCCCTTCCCTGATCGCTACACCTACATCATCCTTCCCCATAGTGAACACTGATGAAAAGTAATTATTTAAAACCTCACCTATGTCCTCCGACTCCACACACAGATTGCCACTTTGGTCCCTAATGGGCCCTACTCTTTCCCTGGTTATCCTCTTGCCCTTAATATACTTATAAAGCACCTTACGATTTTTCTTTATCTTGCCCGCCAGTGTTTTTGCATGTCCCCTCTTGGCTCTCCTAATTACTTTTTTAACTACCCCCTACACTTTCTATACTCCTCGAGTGCCTCCGCTGTTTTCAGCCCTCTGAATCTGCCATAAGCCTCCTTTTTTTACCTTATCTAATCCTCTATATCCCTTGACATCCAGGGTTCCCTGGACTTGTTGATCCTACCCTTCACCTTAATGGGTACATGTTGGCTCTGAACTCTCACTATTTCCTCTTTGAATGACTCCCACTGGTCTGATGTAGACTTTCCTACAAGTAGCTGCTCCCAGTCCACTTTGGCCAGATCCTGTTTTATCATATTGAAATCGGCCTTCCCCCAATTCAGTACCTTTATTTCCGGTCCGTCTTTGGCCTTTTCCATAACTACCTTAAATCTTACAGATTATGGTCACTATCCCCGAAATGCTCCCCCACTGACACTTCTACCACTTGTCCAGCTTCATTCCCTCGAATTAGGTCCAGTACTGCTCCTTCTCTTGTAGGACTTTCTACATACTGACTCAAAAAGCTCTCCCGTATGCATTTTAAGAATTACACCCCCTTTAAGCCTTTTGCACTAAGACTATCCCAGTTGATATCAGGGCAGTTGAAATCCCCTATTATTATTTCCCTATTATTCTTACACCTCTCTGAGATTTGCCAACATATCTGCTCCTCTATCTCTCCCTGACTGTTTGGTGGTCTGTAGTACACTCGCAGCCAAGTAATTGCCCCCTTTTTGTTTTTATGGCCTCATTAGAGGAACCTTCTAAGATATCATCCCTCCTTACTGCAGTAATTGACTCCTTGAGGTGCAATGCCACCTCCTCTTTTACCCCCTACCCTATCACGCCTGAAGATTCTATACCTTGGAATATTGAGCTGCCAGTCCGTCTCCTCCCTCAACCATGTCTCTGTGATAACAATAATATCATAATCCCAAGTGCTAATCATCGCCCTCAATTGATCTGCCTTATTAGTAAGACTCCTTGTATTAAAATAGATGCAATATAGCCTTGCATTTTTCCCTTGTGCCTTAACAGGTTGATATTTGCTCTGCCTTCCAGACTGACTCCGTTTTTCTTCTATATTTGACAGTGCATCACTCCTTACTGTACCTCCACTCTGTATCCCATCCCCCTGCCAAATTAGTTTAAACTTCCCCCCCCCCCCCAACCAACAGCACTAGCAAACCTCCCTGCAAGGATGTTGGTCCTGTTCCGCTTCAGGTGCAACCCGTCCAACTTGTACAGGTCTCACTTTTGCCAGAAATGACCCAGTGATCCAGGAAACTAAAACCCTCCCTCCTGCACCATCTCCTCAGCCATGTATTTATCTGCTCTATCCTCCTATTCCTATGCTCACTAGCACGTGGCACCGCGAGTAATCCAGAGATTAAAACCTTTGAGGTCCTGCTTGTGAATCTGCTACCTAGCTCCCTAAATTCTTGTTGCAGGACCTCATCCCTCTTTCTACCTGTGTCGTTTGTACCAATGTGAACTATGACCTCTGACTGTTCACCCTCCCCCTTCAGAATGTCCTGCAGCCGCTCCGAGACATCCTTGACCCGAGCACCAGGGAGGCAACATACCATCCTGGAGTCACGTTTGCGGCCACAGAAATGCCCATCTTTACCCCTTACGATAGAATCCCCTATCACGATAGCTTTCCCAGTGCTGTTCCAGCAGCAGCCACCGCCTCTTCGGTGGCGCCGCCGAGCAAAAGAGCTGCTGAGCTCTGATTGGCCGGCAGCTCTAAGCTGGAGGGACTTCCCACCCCCGGCGTCCTGATCCCATGAAAGGCCCGGCAGTGGCCGCTCAAGTGCCTGATTGGCTCGCCATTCAGCGGGCCTTCCCCAAAGGATGCAGCCTGGGTCTGTTGCCGCCTCTCCAGCTGAGACTACCATCAGCTCCATAAAATTCCCCCTGCCTGTGTATATGACACTGTGTGTGCGTCTGTGTATGACATTGGCCAGAATTTTACGCACCTCAGCGAACGGATGGTGGTGGGGGTGGGGGTGACGTAAAATTGAGCAGGAGGCTCCGGGAGGCCTTCCCGACCCACTCCTGCCTCCACCCCACTTTATGTAGGGCGGGGAGCAGCAGGCGCAAAATGGGCCACCCGCCCCAGACCAATCAAGGCCCTTAAGTGGCCAATTAATGTCCACTTAATGGCCTTCACCCGCCTCCACAGGAATTTTACCCGTGGCAAGCGGGCATCCTGGAGATGTGAAAGGCCGCCCGGTGAAACTTGGCGGTCTCTCAGTGCACCGGGGTTGTGGGGGAGGAGGTGCCGCTTTGACAATCGGGCACAGGGTGTCCGATTGAGGGCCGCCTCCGCTTCCCCAACGACCCCTAGGACCAAGACCCCCTCCCCTTCCCCCCAAATAACCACCCTTGCCTCGCCGGGGCCTAACCGATTACCCTCGGCGAGGCAAACCAAACTTACCTGCACTCCTGGCTCCATGTCCTCGGCTGGGCTGCAGTCCCTCTTTTGCCTTTGACCACAACAGGTTTAAATCTTTTTTAAAGTGGATGATCATAACATGAACCTATTGGACAGAGTTTCTTGAGTTTAACAGAGAAAGAGGTTCGCTTTATTGCACTTAAGCAGAACTAAGTAAAATAATAAACTATGCTCCAAACTTCAGACGTACACACACTCGAGGTTCACACACACACAAGTAGGTTACAGAGTGAGGAGGGGTAGATTGGTTGATTTAGAGTCAATAGAAAAAAAGGGGTATACAGTCTGTGGAGTTTGGTGATTCAGCTAGCTTCTAGCCAGATTTGGTGTCCTGAGACTTCCGGTTTGCAGAGATGTTTGGCTGATTCGGTGGATTTCTTGGAGACAGTGATGCGAATGATTTCCTTCTAGGGGTCTCTGGTTGCAGCCGGGGTATGCAGAGGTGATCACAGTCAGCAGGCAGGGTTTGAAGCTTGCGAGCTGGAATGGAGAGAGAGAGAAAGGAGGGTCCCCCACTTGGGTCTGCACTTGTCAAGAGTCCAGATGCTTGTCAGCCTGCTGCAGAGAACCACCAGCTGAAAAACATACAGATGGCGGGGCGGGGGGTGGGGGGGGGTGGGGGGGGGCTTGTCACATGACAGTCACCTAGTGATTCAAGCATGGTAGTTAGCAGTGTGTATTTCCTCTTGCAACATAGCCCATGTCTAGGGATTTCTTTCTCACTACCAGGGTCCCGTTGTTCAAGTGATAGTCTTGATGCCTTGCTAATGGGAACAGGTAGTTCCCTTAAATTTCCAAGGTCTTGGTTCTTGCTGGGATGGAGCAGACACATTGTCTCCACCTCACAGGCCTTGCACTGTAGGATACAGTGTTGTAAATTAGGGGGCCGTGTTAAGCTGCCAGCAAAGTCACCTTTTATCTGTTACTTTTTAATTTCTTTAAAAAAAGAATTCAGGTCTCCAGTCAGCGGATGAAAAAAGATCCTTCAACATAGCACGTTGGCGTGACAGTGTGTGTCTATGTATGACACAGTGGGCTGGATTTTACAGACCCCCCCCCCCCCCCCCACCCCCCCGTTATTGGGTTTCGTGGCGGGGGTGGGGCTGGAAAATGCCTCCAGGAAAGGACTGCCTCGTACCCCGAGGCCGGGAGGTCCTGGCCTGATATTGCCGGCGGTGGCGGGGCCTCATGGTGGCCTCCCCGTTGCTTGGCGACGGGCCCCCCATTTGCATATTTAAATAAATTAAAATGAATGCATTGATCATACTTATGCCACCCCTTTCCGTCCTGCTGCGATCTTCCTGCCGCTGGCCGGCAATGCTGTGCCGTTGGATCACCGTCTGGGGAAACAAGTCGGAACACTCGTGGGGAGGGGGAGGGGGAGGGGGAGGGGGGGTGGAGGTATGTTTCTCAGTGCGTGGGGTGGTGGAAATGGGGTCAAAGTAACATCATTGGTGTCGGGGATGGTGGAAAGGGTTTGAAGTTAGCGGTTATGCACTTTGGGGAGTGAAGGGGAAGATCAGGTGGACAAGGGGGAGAGGGCAAGTCATTCATTTCAGGGTTATTGAGGGGTGGGAGAGGGGCAAAATAAATGTATTTCATTTTTTTCATTCACTGTATCTTTAAATATTTAAGCTTAACGGAAGGGCTCAAAGCCTTTTCAAAATGGTGCCAGCGCCTGGGCACAGGCAGTTGACGCCACGTCCGGGGGGCGGACAGCTCGTGCCCTCCACATGATCGAGGGAGGTGGGAGGGGTGCGGCCCGCATGGGCAGGCCGCCATTGTTTTCACCTGCCATCTATTTTGGGGGCAGGGTTATATAATCCAGCCCTGTGTGCGTGTGTATGTGTGTGTGTGTGTGTGTGTGTGTGTCTGTGTGTGTGTGTGTGCGTGTGTGTATGTGTGTATATGTGTGTGTGTGCATGTGTATGTGTGTACATCTATGTATGACTCTGTGTGTGTAACCATCTATGACACCGTGCCTGTATCTATGTATGCACCTAAGTATGACGTGTGTGTATTTATGTATGACATGGTGCCTGTAACCATGTATGACATTGCGTTGTTTATCTATGTATAACACTGTGGGCTGGATTTTTCCAGCTCAGCGGCGGGTTTCAAAGATGGCGGGGCGCACGTGCGGGATTTGATCCGCGCAGCGGCCGCGATATTCAGCGCAGCGGCTCATTTACATGGCCGGGGCGGGCCGCACCACCCCACGATGATGTGGGAGTGTGGGGGGCGGGGGGGTGCACTCCGTCCCCGTCAATGGCGACCGGCACCACCGCACAGGCACCGGCGCCATTTTTAAAGGGCTCAAGCTCTTGCATTTCATTTAAATTTTTAAAGTTATATGCACGACAAAACTAAACTAAAATGGTAATAAGAGATTCAAGCCCCTGTCACACCACACTCCCCATGACTAAACAATTTATTAATTGCCCTCTGCCGCGGCCCCCACAAAAAAATTTACCTTGTGATCCCGACCTCCCGCCATCAATGTTTATGAATTTTGACCTTAAACCCCGTCCCACCTTCCTAAATGTGGCTCGGGTCTGGAAATGAAACCTGACCCGAGCCCGACAGAACCACATCCGATCCGAGCCTGACCCGGCCCGAGTCCTTCCATTTTTTCCTGCCCTGACCCGACCCGACCACAGGAATGTTCAGTTAACTTTGCTTCCGGTTTTCACTTTTTAAGCTTGAGCAGATAAGCAACAAAAACTGTAACTGGAATTGAAAGGTTTTTTAAAAAGTACATTAAGAGTGTATCTATGTGTGGCACTGTGTGTGTGTGTGTGAGTGCATCTATGTATGGCACCGTGTGTGTGTGTGTGAGTGTATCTATGTATGGCACTGTGTGTGTGTGTGAGTGTATCTATGTATGGCACTGTGTGTGCGTGTGTGAGTGTATCTATGTATGGCACCGTGTGTGTGTGTGTGAGTGTATCTATGTATGGCACTGTGTGCGTGTGTGAGTGTATCTATGTATGGCACTGTGTGTGTGTGTGAGTGTATCTATGTATGGCACTGTGTGTGTGTGAGTGTATCTATGTATGGCACTGTAAGTGCATGTGTGAGTGTATCTATGTATGGCACTGTGTGTGTGTGAGTGTATCAATGTATGGCACTGTGTGTGCGTGTGTGAGTGTATCTATGTATGGCACCGTGTGTGTGTGTGTGAGTGTATCTATGTATGGCACTGAAAGTGCATGTGTGAGTGTATCTATGTATGGCACTGTGTGTGTGTGTGTGAGTGTATCTATGTGTGGCACTGTGTGTGTGTGTGTGAGTGTATCTATGTATGGCACTGTGTGTTTGTGTGAGTGTATCTATGCATGGCACTGTAAGTGCATGTGTGAGTGTATCTATGTATGGCACTGTAAGTGCATGTGTGAGTGTATCTATGTATGGCACCGTGTGTGTGTGTGTGAGTGTATCTATGTATGGCACTCTGTGTGTGTGTGAGTGTATCTATGTATGGCACTGTGTGCGTGTGTGAGTGTATCTATGTATGGCACTGTGTATGTGTGTGTGTGAGTGTATCTATGTATAGCACTGTGTGTGTGTGTGTGAGTGTATCTATGTATGGCACTGTGTGTGTGTGTGAGTGTATCTATGTATGGCACTGTGTGTGTGTGTGTGAGTGTATCTATGTATGGCACTGTGTGTTTGTGTGAGTGTATCTATGCATGGCACTGTAAGTGCATGTGTGAGTGTATCTATGTATGGCACCGTGTGTGTGTGTGTGAGTGTATCTATGTATGGCACTCTGTGTGTGTGTGAGTGTATCTATGTATGGCACTGTGTGCGTGTGTGAGTGTATCTATGTATGGCACTGTGTATGTGTGTGTGTGAGTGTATCTATGTATAGCACTGTGTGTGTGTGTGTGAGTGTATCTATGTATGGCACTGTGTGTGTGTGTGAGCGTATCTATGTATGGCACTGTGTGTGTGTGTGTGTGAGTGTATCTATGTATGGCACTGTGTGTGTGTGTGTGAGTGTATCTATGTATGGCACTGTAAGTGCATGTGTGAGTGTATCTATGTATGGCACTGTGTGTGTGTGTGTGAGTGCATCTATGTATGGCACTGTGTGTGTGTGTGTGAGTGTATCTATGTACGGCACTGTGTGTGTGTGAGTGTATCAATGTATGGCACTGTGTGTGTGTGTGTGAGTGCATCTATGTATGGCACCGTGAGTGTGTGTGTGAGTGTATCTATGTACGGCACTGTGTGTGTGAGTGTATCAATGTATGGCACTGTGTGTGCGTGTGTGAGTGCATCTATGTATGGCACAGTGTGTGTGTGAGTGTATCTATGTATGGCACTGTGTGTGTGTGAGTGTATCAATGTATGGCACTGTGTGTGCGTGTGTGAGTGTATCTATGTATGGCACCGTGTGTGTGTGTGTGAGTGTATCTATGTATGGCACTGTAAGTGCATGTGTGAGTGTATCTATGTATGGCACTGTGTGTGTGTGTGAGTGTATCTATGCATGGCACTGTAAGTGCATGTGTGAGTGTATCTATGTATGGCACTGTGTGTGTGTGTGTGAGTGTATCTATGTGTGGCACTGTGTGTGTGTGTGTGTGAGTGCATCTATGTATGGCACCGTGTGTGTGTGTGTGAGTGTATCTGTGTATGGCACTCTGTGTGTGTGTGAGTGTATCTATGTATGGCACTGTGTGCGTGTGTGAGTGTATCTATGTATGGCACTGTGTATGTGTGTGTGTGAGTGTATCTATGTATAGCACTGTGTGTGTGTGTGAGTGTATCTATGTATGGCACTGTGTGTGTGTGTGTGAGTGTATCTATGTATGGCACTGTGTGTGTGAGTGTATCTATGTATGGCACTGTAAGTGCATGTGTGAGTGTATCTATGTATGGCACTGTGTGTGTGTGTGTGAGTGCATCTATGTATGGCACTGTGTGTGTGTGTGTGAGTGTATCTATGTACGGCACTGTGTGTGTGTGTGTGAGTGTATCTATGTACGGCACTGTGTGTGTGTGAGTGTATCAATGTATGGCACTGTGTGTGTGTGTGTGAGTGTATCTATGTACGGCACTGTGTGTGTGTGAGTGTATCAATGTATGGCACTGTGTGTGTGTGTGTGAGTGCATCTATGTATGGCACCGTGAGTGTGTGTGTGAGTGTATCTATGTACGGCACTGTGTGTGTGTGAGTGTATCAATGTATGGCACTGTGTGTGCATGTGTGAGTGCATCTATGTATGGCACCGTGTGTGTGTGAGTGTATCTATGTATGGCACTGTGTGTGTGAGTGTATCAATGTATGGCACTGTGTGTGTGCTTGTGAGTGTATCTTTGTATGGCACTCTGTGTGTGTGTGAGTGTATCTATGTATGGCACTGTGTGTGCGTGTGTGAGTGTATCTATGTATGGCACTGTGTATGTGTGTGTGTGAGTGTATCTATGTATGGCACTGTGTGTGTGTGTGAGTGTATCTATGTATGGCACTGTGTGTGTGTGTGTGAGTGTATCTATGTATGGCACTGTGTGTGTGTGAGTGTATCTATGTATGGCACTGTGTGTGTGTGTGTGAGTGTATCTATGTATGGCACTGTGTGTGTGTGTGTGAGTGTATCTATGTATGGCACTGTGTGTGCGTGTGTGAGTGCATCTATGTATGGCACCGTGTGTGTGTGTGTGAGTGTATCTATGTATGGCACTGTGTGTGTGTGTGTGAGTGTATCTATGTATGGCACTGTGTGTGTGAGTGTATCTATGTATGGCACTGTAAGTGCATGTGTGAGTGTATCTATGTATGGCACTGTGTGTGTGTGTGAGTGCATCTATGTATGGCACCGTGTGTGTGTGTGTGAGTGTATCTATGTATGGCACTGTGTGTGTGTGTGTGAGTGTATCTATGTATGGCACTGTGTGTGTGTGAGTGTATCTATGTATGGCACTGTGTGTGTGTGTGTGAGTGCATCTATGTATGGCACCGTGAGTGTGTGTGTGAGTGTATCTATGTATGGCACTGTGTGTGTGTGTGTGAGTGCATCTATGTATGGCACCGTGAGTGTGTGTGTGAGTGTATCTATGTATGGCACTGTGTGTGTGTGTGTGAGTGTATCTATGTATGGCACTGTGTGTGTGTGTGTGTGAGTGTATCTATGTGTGGCACCGTGTGTGCGTGTGAGTGTATCTATGTATGGCACCGTGTGTGCGTGTGAGTGTATCTATGTATGGCACTGTGTGTGGATGTGTGAGTGTATCTAAGTATGGCACTGTGTGTGTGTGTGAGTGTATCCATGTATGGCACTGTGTGTGTGTGTGAGTGTATCTATGTATGGCACCGTGTGTGCGTGTGAGTGTATCTAAGTATGGCACCGTGTGTGCGTGTGAGTGTATCTATGTGTGGCACTGTGTGTGTGTGTGAGTGTATCTATGTATGGCACCGTGTGTGCGTGTGAGTGTATCTATGTATGGCACTGTGTGTGGATGTGTGAGTGTATCTATGTATGGCACTGTGTGTGCGTGTGAGTGTATCTATGTATAGCACTCTGTGTGTGTGTGAGTGTATCTATGTATGGCACTGTGTGTGCGTGTGAGTGTATCTATGTATGGCACTGTGTGTGGATGTGTGTGTGTATCGATGTATGGCACTGTGTGTGCTTGTGAGTGTATCTATGTATGGCAGTGTGTGTGGATGTGTGAGTGTATCTATGTATGGCACTGTGTGTGCTTGTGAGTGTATCTATGTATGGCAGTGTGTGTGGATGTGTGAGTGTATCTATGTATGGCACTGTGTGTGCGTGTGAGTGTATCTATGTATAGCACTCTGTGTGTGTGTGAGTGTATCTAGGTATGGCACTGTGTGTGCGTGTGAGTGTATCTATGTATGGCACTGTGTGTGGATGTGTGTGTGTATCGATGTATGGCACTGTGTGTGCTTGTGAGTGTATCTATGTATGGCAGTGTGTGTGGATGTGTGAGTGTATCTATGTATGGCACTGTGTGTGTGTGTGAGTGTATCTATGTGTGGCACTGTGTGTGTGTGAGTGTATCTTTGTATGCCACTGTGTGTGTGTGTGAGTGTATCTATGGATGGCACTGTGTGTGTGTGTGAGTGTATCTATGTATGGCACTGTGTGCGTGTGTGTGTGAGTGTATCTTTGTATGCCACTGTCTGTGTGTGTGAGTGTATCTATGTATGGCACTGTGTGCGTGTGTGAGTGTATCTATGTATGGCACTGTGTGTGTGTGAGTGTATCTATGTATGGCACTGTGTGTGCGTGTGTGAGTGTATCTATGTATGGCACTGTGTGTGCGTGTGTGAGTGTATCTATGAATGGCACTGTGTGTGTGTGTGTGTATCTGTGTGTGGCACTGTGTGTGTGTGAGTGTATCTTTGTATGCCACTGTGTGTGTGTGTGAGTGTATCTATGGATGGCACTGGGTGTGTGTGTGAGTGTATCTTTGTATGCCACTGTCTGTGTGTGTGAGTGTATCTATGTATGGCACTGTGTGCGTGTGTGAGTGTATCTATGTATGGCACTGTGTGTGTGTGAGTGTATCTATGTATGGCACTGTGTGTGCGTGTGTGAGTGTATCTATGTATGGCACTGTGTGTGTGTGTGAGTGTATCTATGTATGGCACTGTGTGTGTGTGTGAGTGTATCTTTGTATGCCACTGTGTGTGTGTGTGAGTGTATCTATGTATGGCACTGTGTGCGTGTGTGAGTGTATCTATGTGTGGCACTGTGTGTGCGTGTGTGAGTGTATCTATGTATGGCACTGTGTGTGTGTGTGAGTGTATCTATGTATGGCACTGTGTGTGTGTGTGAGTGTATCTATGTATGGCACTGTGTGTGCGTGTGTGAGTGTATCTATGTATGGCACTGTGTGCGTGTGTGAGTGTATCTATGTATGGCACTGTGTGTGCGTGTGAGTGTATCTCTGTATGGCACTGTGCGTGGATGTGTGAGTGTATCTATGTATGGCACTGTGTGTGGATGTGTGAGTGTATCTATGTATGGCACTGTGTGTGGAGGTGTGAGTGTATCTATGTATGGTACTGTGTGTGTGTGTGAGTGTATCTATGTATGGCACTGTGTGTGGATGTGTGAGTGTATCTATGTATGGCACTGTGTGCGTGTGTGAGTGTATCTATGTATGGCACTGTGTGTGTGTGAGTGTATCTATGTATGGCACTGTGTGTGTGTGTGAGTGTATCTATGTATGGCACTGTGCGTGGATGTGTGAGTGTATCTATGTATGGCACTGTGTGTGGAGGTGTGAGTGTATCTATGTATGGCACTGTGTGCGTGTGTGAGTGTATCTATGTGTGGCACTGTGTGTGCGTGTGTGAGTGTATCTATGTATGGCACTGTGTGTGTGTGTGAGTGTATCTATGTATGGCACTGTGTGTGTGTGTGAGTGTATCTATGTATGGCACTGTGTGTGCGTGTGTGAGTGTATCTATGTATGGCACTGTGTGCGTGTGTGAGTGTATCTATGTATGGCACTGTGTGTGCATGTGAGTGTATCTCTGTATGGCACTGTGCGTGGATGTGTGAGTGTATCTATGTATGGCACTGTGTGTGGATGTGTGAGTGTATCTATGTATGGCACTGTGTGTGGAGGTGTGAGTGTATCTATGTATGGCACTGTGTGCGTGTGTGAGTGTATCTATGTGTGGCACTGTGTGTGCGTGTGTGAGTGTATCTATGTATGGCACTGTGTGTGTGTGTGAGTGTATCTATGTATGGCACTGTGTGTGTGTGTGAGTGTATCTATGTATGGCACTGTGTGTGCGTGTGTGAGTGTATCTATGTATGGCACTGTGTGCGTGTGTGAGTGTATCTATGTATGGCACTGTGTGTGCGTGTGAGTGTATCTCTGTATGGCACTGTGCGTGGATGTGTGAGTGTATCTATGTATGGCACTGTGTGTGGATGTGTGAGTGTATCTATGTATGGCACTGTGTGTGGAGGTGTGAGTGTATCTATGTATGGTACTGTGTGTGTGTGTGAGTGTATCTATGTATGGCACTGTGTGTGGATGTGTGAGTGTATCTATGTATGGCACTGTGTGTGTGTGAGTGTATCTATGTATGGCACTGTGTGTGTGTGAGTGTATCTATGTATGGCACTGTGTGTGTGTGTGAGTGTATCTATGTATGGCACTGTGTGTGGATGTGTGAGTGTATCTATGTATGGTACTGTGTGTGTGTGTGAGTGTATCTATGTATGGCACTGTGTGTGGATGTGTGAGTGTATCTATGTATGGCACTGTGTGTGCGTGTGTGAGTGTATCTATGTATGGCACCGTGTGTGTGTGTGTGAGTGTATCTATGTATGGCACTGTGTGCGTGTGTGAGTGTATCTATGTATGGCACTGTGTGTGTGTGAGTGTATCTATGTATGGCACTGTAAGTGCATGTGTGAGTGTATCTATGTATGGCACTGTGTGTGTGTGAGTGTATCAATGTATGGCACTGTGTGTGCGTGTGTGAGTGTATCTATGTATGGCACCGTGTGTGTGTGTGTGAGTGTATCTATGTATGGCACTGAAAGTGCATGTGTGAGTGTATCTATGTATGGCACTGTGTGTGTGTGTGTGAGTGTATCTATGTGTGGCACTGTGTGTGTGTGTGTGAGTGTATCTATGTATGGCACTGTGTGTTTGTGTGAGTGTATCTATGCATGGCACTGTAAGTGCATGTGTGAGTGTATCTATGTATGGCACTGTAAGTGCATGTGTGAGTGTATCTATGTATGGCACCGTGTGTGTGTGTGTGAGTGTATCTATGTATGGCACTCTGTGTGTGTGTGAGTGTATCTATGTATGGCACTGTGTGCGTGTGTGAGTGTATCTATGTATGGCACTGTGTATGTGTGTGTGTGAGTGTATCTATGTATAGCACTGTGTGTGTGTGTGTGAGTGTATCTATGTATGGCACTGTGTGTGTGTGTGAGTGTATCTATGTATGGCACTGTGTGTGTGTGTGAGTGTATCTATGTATGGCACTGTGTGTTTGTGTGAGTGTATCTATGCATGGCACTGTAAGTGCATGTGTGAGTGTATCTATGTATGGCACCGTGTGTGTGTGTGTGAGTGTATCTATGTATGGCACTCTGTGTGTGTGTGAGTGTATCTATGTATGGCACTGTGTGCGTGTGTGAGTGTATCTATGTATGGCACTGTGTATGTGTGTGTGTGAGTGTATCTATGTATAGCACTGTGTGTGTGTGTGTGAGTGTATCTATGTATGGCACTGTGTGTGTGTGTGAGCGTATCTATGTATGGCACTGTGTGTGTGTGTGTGTGAGTGTATCTATGTATGGCACTGTGTGTGTGTGTGTGAGTGTATCTATGTATGGCACTGTGTGTGTGAGTGTATCTATGTATGGCACTGTAAGTGCATGTGTGAGTGTATCTATGTATGGCACTGTGTGTGTGTGTGTGAGTGCATCTATGTATGGCACTGTGTGTGTGTGTGTGAGTGTATCTATGTACGGCACTGTGTGTGTGTGAGTGTATCAATGTATGGCACTGTGTGTGTGTGTGTGAGTGCATCTATGTATGGCACCGTGAGTGTGTGTGTGAGTGTATCTATGTACGGCACTGTGTGTGTGAGTGTATCAATGTATGGCACTGTGTGTGCGTGTGTGAGTGCATCTATGTATGGCACAGTGTGTGTGTGAGTGTATCTATGTATGGCACTGTGTGTGTGTGAGTGTATCAATGTATGGCACTGTGTGTGCGTGTGTGAGTGTATCTATGTATGGCACCGTGTGTGTGTGTGTGAGTGTATCTATGTATGGCACTGTAAGTGCATGTGTGAGTGTATCTATGTATGGCACTGTGTGTGTGTGTGAGTGTATCTATGCATGGCACTGTAAGTGCATGTGTGAGTGTATCTATGTATGGCACTGTGTGTGTGTGTGTGAGTGTATCTATGTGTGGCACTGTGTGTGTGTGTGTGTGAGTGCATCTATGTATGGCACCGTGTGTGTGTGTGTGAGTGTATCTGTGTATGGCACTCTGTGTGTGTGTGAGTGTATCTATGTATGGCACTGTGTGCGTGTGTGAGTGTATCTATGTATGGCACTGTGTATGTGTGTGTGTGAGTGTATCTATGTATAGCACTGTGTGTGTGTGTGAGTGTATCTATGTATGGCACTGTGTGTGTGTGTGTGAGTGTATCTATGTATGGCACTGTGTGTGTGAGTGTATCTATGTATGGCACTGTAAGTGCATGTGTGAGTGTATCTATGTATGGCACTGTGTGTGTGTGTGTGAGTGCATCTATGTATGGCACTGTGTGTGTGTGTGTGAGTGTATCTATGTACGGCACTGTGTGTGTGTGTGTGAGTGTATCTATGTACGGCACTGTGTGTGTGTGAGTGTATCAATGTATGGCACTGTGTGTGTGTGTGTGAGTGTATCTATGTACGGCACTGTGTGTGTGTGAGTGTATCAATGTATGGCACTGTGTGTGTGTGTGTGAGTGCATCTATGTATGGCACCGTGAGTGTGTGTGTGAGTGTATCTATGTACGGCACTGTGTGTGTGTGAGTGTATCAATGTATGGCACTGTGTGTGCATGTGTGAGTGCATCTATGTATGGCACCGTGTGTGTGTGAGTGTATCTATGTATGGCACTGTGTGTGTGAGTGTATCAATGTATGGCACTGTGTGTGTGCTTGTGAGTGTATCTTTGTATGGCACTCTGTGTGTGTGTGAGTGTATCTATGTATGGCACTGTGTGTGCGTGTGTGAGTGTATCTATGTATGGCACTGTGTATGTGTGTGTGTGAGTGTATCTATGTATGGCACTGTGTGTGTGTGTGAGTGTATCTATGTATGGCACTGTGTGTGTGTGTGTGAGTGTATCTATGTATGGCACTGTGTGTGTGTGAGTGTATCTATGTATGGCACTGTGTGTGTGTGTGTGAGTGTATCTATGTATGGCACTGTGTGTGTGTGTGTGAGTGTATCTATGTATGGCACTGTGTGTGCGTGTGTGAGTGCATCTATGTATGGCACCGTGTGTGTGTGTGTGAGTGTATCTATGTATGGCACTGTGTGTGTGTGTGTGAGTGTATCTATGTATGGCACTGTGTGTGTGAGTGTATCTATGTATGGCACTGTAAGTGCATGTGTGAGTGTATCTATGTATGGCACTGTGTGTGTGTGTGAGTGCATCTATGTATGGCACCGTGTGTGTGTGTGTGAGTGTATCTATGTATGGCACTGTGTGTGTGTGTGTGAGTGTATCTATGTATGGCACTGTGTGTGTGTGAGTGTATCTATGTATGGCACTGTGTGTGTGTGTGTGAGTGCATCTATGTATGGCACCGTGAGTGTGTGTGTGAGTGTATCTATGTATGGCACTGTGTGTGTGTGTGTGAGTGCATCTATGTATGGCACCGTGAGTGTGTGTGTGAGTGTATCTATGTATGGCACTGTGTGTGTGTGTGTGAGTGTATCTATGTATGGCACTGTGTGTGTGTGTGTGTGAGTGTATCTATGTGTGGCACCGTGTGTGCGTGTGAGTGTATCTATGTATGGCACCGTGTGTGCGTGTGAGTGTATCTATGTATGGCACTGTGTGTGGATGTGTGAGTGTATCTAAGTATGGCACTGTGTGTGTGTGTGAGTGTATCCATGTATGGCACCGTGTGTGCGTGTGAGTGTATCTAAGTATGGCACCGTGTGTGCGTGTGAGTGTATCTATGTGTGGCACTGTGTGTGTGTGTGAGTGTATCTATGTATGGCACCGTGTGTGCGTGTGAGTGTATCTATGTATGGCACTGTGTGTGGATGTGTGAGTGTATCTATGTATGGCACTGTGTGTGCGTGTGAGTGTATCTATGTATAGCACTCTGTGTGTGTGTGAGTGTATCTATGTATGGCACTGTGTGTGCGTGTGAGTGTATCTATGTATGGCACTGTGTGTGGATGTGTGTGTGTATCGATGTATGGCACTGTGTGTGCTTGTGAGTGTATCTATGTATGGCAGTGTGTGTGGATGTGTGAGTGTATCTATGTATGGCACTGTGTGTGCTTGTGAGTGTATCTATGTATGGCAGTGTGTGTGGATGTGTGAGTGTATCTATGTATGGCACTGTGTGTGCGTGTGAGTGTATCTATGTATAGCACTCTGTGTGTGTGTGAGTGTATCTATGTATGGCACTGTGTGTGCGTGTGAGTGTATCTATGTATGGCACTGTGTGTGGATGTGTGTGTGTATCGATGTATGGCACTGTGTGTGCTTGTGAGTGTATCTATGTATGGCAGTGTGTGTGGATGTGTGAGTGTATCTATGTATGGCACTGTGTGTGTGTGTGAGTGTATCTATGTGTGGCACTGTGTGTGTGTGAGTGTATCTTTGTATGCCACTGTGTGTGTGTGTGAGTGTATCTATGGATGGCACTGTGTGTGTGTGTGAGTGTATCTATGTATGGCACTGTGTGCGTGTGTGTGTGAGTGTATCTTTGTATGCCACTGTCTGTGTGTGTGAGTGTATCTATGTATGGCACTGTGTGCGTGTGTGAGTGTATCTATGTATGGCACTGTGTGTGTGTGAGTGTATCTATGTATGGCACTGTGTGTGCGTGTGTGAGTGTATCTATGTATGGCACTGTGTGTGCGTGTGTGAGTGTATCTATGAATGGCACTGTGTGTGTGTGTGTGTATCTGTGTGTGGCACTGTGTGTGTGTGAGTGTATCTTTGTATGCCACTGTGTGTGTGTGTGAGTGTATCTATGGATGGCACTGGGTGTGTGTGTGAGTGTATCTTTGTATGCCACTGTCTGTGTGTGTGAGTGTATCTATGTATGGCACTGTGTGCGTGTGTGAGTGTATCTATGTATGGCACTGTGTGTGTGTGAGTGTATCTATGTATGGCACTGTGTGTGCGTGTGTGAGTGTATCTATGTATGGCACTGTGTGTGTGTGTGAGTGTATCTATGTATGGCACTGTGTGTGTGTGTGAGTGTATCTTTGTATGCCACTGTGTGTGTGTGTGAGTGTATCTATGTATGGCACTGTGTGCGTGTGTGAGTGTATCTATGTGTGGCACTGTGTGTGCGTGTGTGAGTGTATCTATGTATGGCACTGTGTGTGTGTGTGAGTGTATCTATGTATGGCACTGTGTGTGTGTGTGAGTGTATCTATGTATGGCACTGTGTGTGCGTGTGTGAGTGTATCTATGTATGGCACTGTGTGCGTGTGTGAGTGTATCTATGTATGGCACTGTGTGTGCGTGTGAGTGTATCTCTGTATGGCACTGTGCGTGGATGTGTGAGTGTATCTATGTATGGCACTGTGTGTGGATGTGTGAGTGTATCTATGTATGGCACTGTGTGTGGAGGTGTGAGTGTATCTATGTATGGTACTGTGTGTGTGTGTGAGTGTATCTATGTATGGCACTGTGTGTGGATGTGTGAGTGTATCTATGTATGGCACTGTGTGCGTGTGTGAGTGTATCTATGTATGGCACTGTGTGTGTGTGAGTGTATCTATGTATGGCACTGTGTGTGTGTGTGAGTGTATCTATGTATGGCACTGTGTGTGGATGTGTGAGTGTATCTATGTATGGTACTGTGTGTGTGTGTGAGTGTATCTATGTATGGCACTGTGTGTGGATGTGTGAGTGTATCTATGTATGGCACTGTGTGTGGATGTGTGAGTGTATCTATGTATGGTACTGTGTGTGTGTGTGAGTGTATCTATGTATGGCACTGTGTGTGGATGTGTGAGTGTATCTATGTATGGCACTGTGTGTGGATGTGTGAGTGTATCTATGTATGGCACTGTGTGTGGATGTTTGAGTGTATCTATGTATGGCACTGTGTGTGCGTGTGTGAGTGTATCTATGTATGGCACTGTGTGTGGATGTTTGAGTGTATCTATGTATGGCACTGTGTGTGCGTGTGTGAGTGTATCTATTTATGGCATTATGTGTGTGTTTGTTCGTGCATAGTTTTGTCTGGCGCTGTGTGTGTGTGAGTGTATCTGTGTATGGCACTGTGCGTGTGTGTGTGTGTATCTATGTGTGGCACTGTGTGTGTGTGAGTGTATCTTTGTATGCCACTGTGTGTCCGTGTGTGAGTGCATCTGTGTATGGCACTGTGTGTGCGTGTGTGAGTGTATCTATGTATGGCACTGAGTGTGACTGTGTGAGTGTATCTATGTATGGCACTGTGTGTGGATGTTTGAGTGTATCTATGTATGGCACTGTGTGTGCGTGTGTGAGTGTATCTATGTATGGTGCTGTGTGTGCGTGTGACTGTATCTATGTATGGCACTTTGTGTGTGTGAGTGTATCTATGTATGGCACTGTGTGTGTGTGAGTGTATCTTTGTATGGCACTGTGTGTGTGTGTGTGAGTGTATCTATGTATGGCACTGTGTGTGTGTGAGTGTATCTTTGTATGGCACTGTGTGTGTGTGTGTGAGTGTATCTATGTATGGCACTGTGTGTGTGTGTGAGTGTATCTATGTATGGCACTGTGTGTGGATGTGTGAGTGTATCTATGTGTGGCACTGTGTGCGTGTGTGTGAGTGTATCTATGTATGGCGCTGTGTGTGCGTGTGACTGTATCTATGTATGGCACTGTGTGTGTGTGAGTGTATCTATGTATGGCACTGTGTGTGTGTGTGTGAGTGTATCTATGTACGGCACTGTGTGTGTGTCTGAGTGTATCTATGTATGGCACTGTGTGTGTGTGTGTGAGTGTATCTATGTACGGCACTGTGTGTGTGTGTGAGTGTATCTATGTATGGCACTGTGTGTGGATGTGTGAGTGTATCTATGTATGGCACTGTGTGTGTGTGTATGAGTGTATCTATGTATGTCACTGTGTGTGTGTGTGAGTGTATCTATGTATGGCACTGTGTGTGTGTGTGAGTGTATCTATGTATGGCACTGTGTGTGTGTGTGAGTATATCTATGTATGGCACTGTGTGCGTGTGTGAGTATATCTATGTATGGCACTGTGTGTGTGTGTGTGAGTGTATCTATGTACGGCACTGTGTGTGTGTGTGAGTGTATCTATGTATGGCACTGTGTGTGGATGTGTGAGTGTATCTATGTATGGCACTGTGTGTGTGTGTATGAGTGTATCTATGTATGGCACTGTGTGTGCGTGTGTGAGTGTATCTATGTATGGCACTGTGTGCGTGTGTGTGTGAGTGTATCTTTGTATGCCACTGTCTGTGTGTGTGAGTGTATCTATGTATGGCACTGTGTGCGTGTGTGAGTGTATCTATGTATGGCACTGTGTGTGTGTGAGTGTATCTATGTATGGCACTGTGTGTGTGTGTGTGAGTGTATCTATGTATGGCACTGTGTGTGTGTGTGAGTGTATCTATGTATGGCACTGTGTGTGTGTGTGAGTGTATCTATGTATGGCACTGTGTGTGTGTGTGAGTGTATCTATGTATGACACTGTGTGTGTGTGAGTGTATCTATGTATGGCACTGTGTGTGCGTGTGTGAGTGTATCTATGTGTGGCACTGTGTGTGTGTGAGCGTATCTATGTATGGCACTGTGTGTGTGTGAGTGTATCTATGTATGGCACTGTGTGTGCATGTGTGTGTGTATCTATGTATGGCACTGTGTGTGTGTGTGAGTGTATCTATGTATGACACTGTGTGTGTGTGAGTGTATCTATGTATGGCACTGTGTGTGCGTCTGTGACTGTATCTATGTGTGGCACTGTGTGTGTGTGAGCGTATCTATGTATGGCACTGTGTGTGCGTGTGTTCGTGTATCTATGTATGGCACTGTGTGTGGATGTGTGAGTGTATCTATGTATGGCACTGTGTGTGTGTGTGTGCGTGTATCTATGTATGGCACTGTGTGTGTGTGTGTGAGTGTATCTATGTATGGCACTGTGTGTGTGTGTGTGAGTGTATCTATGTATGGCACTGTGTGTGTTTGTGTGAGTTTATCTATGTATGGCACTGTGTGTGTGTGTGTGAGTGTATCTATGTATGGCACTGTGTGTGTGTGTGTGAGTGTATCTATGTATGGCACTGTGTGTGCGTGTGTCAGTGTATCTATATATGGCACTGTGTGTGCGTGTGTCAGTGTATCTATGTATGGCACTGTGTGTGCGTGTGAGTGTATCTCTGCATGGCACTGTGTGTGTGTGTGTGTGAGTGTATCTATGTATGGCACTGTGTGTGCGTGTGAGTGTATCTCTGCATGGCACTGTGTGTGTGTGTGTGTGAATGTATCTATGTATGGCACTGTGTGTGCGTGTGAGTGTATCTCTGCATGGCACTGTGTGTGTGTGTGTGTGAGTGTATCTATGTATGGCACTGTGTGTGCGTGTGAGTGTATCTCTGCATGGCACTGTGTGTGTGTGTGTGTGAGTGTATCTATGTATGGCACTGTGTGTGTGTGAGCGTATCTATGTATGGCACTGTGAGTGTATCTATGTATGGCACTGTGTGTGCGTGTGTGAGTATGTATGTATAGCGCTGTGTGTGCGTGTGTGCGTGTATCTATGTATGGCACTGTGTGTGTTCGTGTGAGTTTATCTATGTATGGCACTGTGTGTGTCTGTGTGAGTGTATCTATGTATGGCACTGTGTGTGTGTGAGTGTATCTATGTATGGCACTGTGTGTGTGTGTGAGTGTATCTATGTATGGCACTGTGTGTGTGTGTGAGTGTATCTATGTATGGCACTGTGTGTGTGTGTGAGTGTATCTATGTATGGCACTGTGTGTGGATGTGTGAGTGTATCTATGTATGGCACTGTGTGCGTGTGTGAGTGTATCTATGGATGGCACTGTGTGTGTGTGTGTGTGAGTGTATCTATGTATGGCACTGTGTGTGTGTGTGTGAGTGTATCTATGTATGGCACTGTGTGTGTGTGTGAGTGTATCTATGTATGGCACTGTGTGTGTGTGTGAGTGTATCTATGTATGGCACTGTGTGTGTGTGTGAGTGTATCTACGTATGGCACTGTGTGTGTGTGAGTGTATCTATGTATGGCACTGTGCGTGTGTGAGTGTATCTATGGATGGCACTGTGCATGTGTGAGTGTATCTATGTATGGCACTGTGTGTGTGTGTGTGTGAGTGTATCTATGTATGGCACTGTGTGTGTGTGTGTGAGTGTATCTATGTCTGGCACTGT